>NW_009952893.1:7396459-7408563 GCF_000747805.2 Chaetura pelagica | reverse complement strand
AAGAGTGGTAAAGAAAATACTGCATTTCTGTAGAAGTATTTATTTACTGCTTAATAGTATCTACTATATTATTTAAGACCAATGACACTGAGAAGGAAAAAAGGAAAAATTAAACACAGAATGAAAAATGCCATGAACAAATAAGCAAGAAATACAGGTAAGAACTGCACAGTACCAGCACAGAATAATGGATAAGTACTGCTGAAAATGCCTTCAAGATACTTAACATTAATGTAGCCTACTAAGCCTCTTCCACTGAGCCAGAATCACATATATGTGTATTATCTACATTTTAAAAGCTAAAATAACAGTAGTTTCAGAATAATTGTCTTCTAGAGCTTTATGACTATGAGTGTAAAACGGATTTCCTTGCTATGCAACCTAAACCTCCTGCTATCCAACACTAGCTGATGTTTTATTGCCAAGAAAAAAGAAATCACTCTGTCCTGAACAACTTTTATTTATTTCCCAGATTAAACAAGTTCAGCTGCTTAATTTCTTCAGTTTTCCTCATAAATCACTTATTCTGTTTAAATCAAACCTATTAATTTTGTTCATTCTCTCTAGAATTGCTGGCTCATTCTTAAAAAACGACCAAAACTGGACATTGCATTTCACACAGAGAAGTGTTCTTTTAAAGATTGCTGCCTCATATTACTTTTTATCTCAGTGTATCTCCTGCATCTTTTAATTGCAGGGTTACTTATAAATTTTATTCCTTTTCTTATACTTGTTTGATTTCTTCCTTATTCCATAACTTCCATTTAAATTTCATTATGTTGATTCAAAGCCATTACTTCAACTCATCAAGTACTTTTAATTTTGACCATTTTCTCTAAAACAAGCCTAAGCTGTGCAGATACTAATGTACTCTGCAGTTTTCAAACATACTCTTTGCTCACACAACCCATAACCTAACTGCTTAACCAAAAAGGGATGGGCTCCAACAGTGTCAACACCGTCAACCTTCTTCCAGTTCAATGGGGAGCTTTTCAATCACAAATATGTTGGGGATGAGAGTATCAAAAACATTCCAGAGTCAAAAATATGACACCCACTACTTCCCTCAATACACTAGACTAGTAATCACTGGGCCAAAAAAAAAAAAAAGGTAAAATAGATTGGTTTGACATTATTTTTTCTTGATTAACAGACACTGGCAGTTTTCATCACCTTGGCTTTCAGTTATGCTTAGGTGAGGCATTTTCATCTGTATCAAGGCTGCTGAAGGAAGTCCATGGACACTAATTATAATTAGCACATCCAAAAAGTCAGTAACTTGCACACCACTCAAATGCTTACTGTCAGTCATTTGAATTTGAGAAAAATGTTGGCTTCATACTACCTCACAGTCCCTTAGAGTAAGGGTAGTGACTACAAAAACTCACGAGTATGGAAAACATCAGACAACTCTCCTTAAAAATACAAATCCTACCATATTAATTAATACTGATATAGCCTTTCAGCACAAAGAAAGTGGATAGTTAAAACTGTTAAACTTCCCACTAGCAGGAAAGTGAAACATTCATTTTCTTTGGAATACTACTACCTGTCTGGAAATGAAATAAGGACCTTACTTGCTACCATGTGGTAGATGAGAGTTTCTAGCATTTTAAACCAGGCAGAGGTCCCTGAACAGAGTAAGGGTAGTGACTACAAAAACTCACGAGTATGGAAAACATCAGACAACTCTCCTTAAAAATACAAATCCTACCATATTAATTAATACTGATATAGCCTTTCAGCACAAAGAAAGTGGATAGTTAAAACTGTTAAACTTCCCACTAGCAGGAAAGTGAAACATTCATTTTCTTTGGAATACTACTACCTGTCTGGAAATGAAATAAGGACCTTACTTGCTACCATGTGGTAGATGAGAGTTTCTAGCATTTTAAACCAGGCAGAGGTCCCTGAACAGATCTTGAGGTTTCAGGTACTTTTTTTTTTTTTTTTTTTTGGAAAGAGTAAAAAGCAGGAAAACTGTGGCTTTTACCTGGAAACAGGAAAGCAGTATGAGGCCAAAAATATTGTTCCTGAACACTGAATAAGTTACACGAAAATTCAGAAGTATCTCGCTATTAGAGTTTCACATTTTTTCTGTTCAAAAAGTAAAACCAGGAATCAGAACCAACAGACATGACTAATTACATTTAATTCAATGTGTACTCTAAGCATGTGAAAAAAACCTTGCTGAAATATTCAGCTTTCCAAGGTGTTCTGAAACAGTATACTTACTTTGCTACTTCTTAAAAGCAGCACATAAAAACTTCCTATTACAAAATAACTAAAAATCTATTCACTTCTATACTCTGACATGAATGGAAGAGAAGCAACAGTGATGTGAAAGCTCATCTTCAGTTCCGTGTTTTATACACTGTTTAAGTATGAACTACCCACATACATTACAAATAACAGTCATAAATATTTATAGCTAATTACAAATAGAAGAGAGCACAGCTTCTTACCTCAAATCCTAGTAGAGACTACCATGATAAACTAGTTGCAATTGATTGCTTTCTGATCTAAAACAAGTTTTAGAGATTTTACAGAATTTTCTGGACTTTGAACACAAATTAACCACATCCCGAATACGTGCCACAGTGAATGTTTGCTTTTAAAAGATGACCACTGTCCCTTGACATAAGTGAACTGAACTTAGTGCTAGAAAGCACCCATTGATCACATATAACTTGGCACTACTGTAAGATATATGTTTAAATAAAATCTAAAAGATTTGCAAAGTTTATTAAAGAAGTTTCTGACTGACTGGAAATCCAACAGGGAATTCAGGACAAATATATTGTTACATGTACAGGGAAGCCAAAAATTTGGATTTAATGAGTGAAATAGCTCAATTTTGAGAAACTGTTATCTATCTTCCTAATAGAGTAAAAATTGTCCTTCTCTATATGGACAGAAGTCTTAATAAAGAATTCTTTTCTATGATATTCACTCTACTTATGCCAAATCTAAGGTTGAGAACTGTATTTATAGATAACAGGATGAATTTATATCAAGCATTTCAGTGAAATTATGTTAAGAAATCTTTTTATCCTCAATCAAAAAAACCTTAAGTTACAGAAGATTCCCAGGCAGATATGAAGACAACAGGCTACACAGAGTTACTTTTATAAATCTCATGGATTCCATGTTCAGTTTGTATTTCTGCTCTACTACTGACTAATTTTTAATAATCTTTTTTCTATGGGCAATGAAGAAGTTCTCTGACAGCAAAAATTAAAAATTAACAGTGTCTCCTCTGTGTTGTTAATGACTTTGAGGAAGGTTCCCTTAAACTTTGAGACAGTGAGCCTTTCTGTTTATTTCCACTTTCTATTTCTTTACTTGGAGCTGTTTAGTTGTTGTTGGCATTACATCAATAAAAGTCATAATGTGGACTTATCCACTTGCTTTCTTGGCCACTTCACATTGCACAATCCTTTGCTAAAACAGACAGAAAGAATAAGAGGATAAGTCAACGTCCCTGTGTTCTTTGATGCAGTGTCAGAAGCCTTTGAGCACAGGCAAAGGAGCTGAAGCACTTCCACCAACCTTTGAAGTGGAGCAGAAAAGTGGAAAACCAGAAGGAAAGCAGACAGGTTCACTCTGAAAAGAGCTGCTCTGTTCTTGGCACCCCAAGTGCTCTTCAGCCACTTAAACTATTCCACAAAGCAAAGTCCTCTCCGCTCAAAAGGAATGGGAATTGTTTTTATTCAACTGTCCCAGAAGAGTTTTGGCAAAATGGACAAGACATACTAAGCAGAGACATTGAAAAGTTTTGTCAGAAAGGCCTAGGAAATTTAACAGGGCACTTCTATTCAGCACAGAAAAATTCATCAAGATGTGTAAACCCACTACAAGGCCTTCCTTTATATTACTAAATGCTTATTTCAATTCTCCTATGTATACTACAGACAAAAATCTCAGCTAGGAGCCGACAGATACACACACAGACACTACATTCAGACTTATGCAGGTGGTAGGATCTAAAAACATCACAAAATAGGCAAAAGAATATTTCAATCCCTATTCACTTGGTAAGATGACATTAACATTTTACTATTATCTGTGCAAGGGTTATATTCACTAGTGGGTTCATATGATCCAAAGTCCAATGATCTCTATTTAAATAAAGCAGGAATTTGCCTGAGGAAGAATTAAGAAAAATCTAAATTGTAAATATTTACAATCATTCTTACATTTCTTATTCTGAAGTTTCCATGAAGTTACTAAAATGGAAAGTCAAACTTTCAAACCTCCCAAAATGGAAGGCCCCATGGAACTCAGTCAGTTATGATTTTGAAAGGTATTACATGGTATCAGCACTTTCAACAGGTCACTATCAATGTTTCAATGTTTTCAAACCAAGCTCTTCAGAGGTAATATACCAACATGAAGTAATAAAGATATTTATTTTTTCCCTCCCCAAGAACAAAATATGGATCCAATAGTGCCATTTGATATCCATCCATAACTGTCCCCAAGAACCATGCAGCTATACCAAATAAATTAATTTAATTTGAACTTTTAAAAAAGTAACTCTCAGAATATTTTATTATCTTCACAAGGTTTACAACTTAAAACTTCACAGAAGCAAAGCATGGACTTTGTGATGACATTCCTAGCATGTCTCAGCAGGTTCTGTCTAAAAGACTAAAAATAATTAAATAAAAAATTACTTCCCTGCCCTAGAGGACACTGGTGTTCTCCAATTACACTAATTACAAAATGCAGTGTGTGGCTAGATGCCAAGAAATACCAAGTTGAAATGCATTGCTATCTATCAAGCAGGTAACATTAACACCTTTCAGTACAGCAAAGGCACATGCATGGAATAAGGATCTCACAAGAGCTGTTCTCATTTACTCATTTGGTTGGAAAAATACATAGGAAATCAAGGAACGATTACTAAAAGAATGGTTTAAAATATAATGCATTATAAATTAATCAAAAATGCTTTGGGAAATTTTATTCTTGGCAGGCCCTTTAACTTTGCTGAGTATAACAGTCTGGAATATAAAGGAGCTACAATCTCCACCATCCAAATGATAATGACTATTTTTAAAGTGTTGACCATGATAACCATGAAAAATCTCAGTTTTCATTAATATGTTTTGATATATTAACATGCAAAGTTGCCAAAGAAATTATCAGGAAACATAAAAGTTTTGCAAATTCAGCCTATGATACAGAATTAATGCTTAACAGATAGAGGTTGGGAAGTTGTAGGGTTATGGTGCCTAAACCAAGTTTTTCAAGTTGTATTAGCACACTACAGTCTAGTAAGAATTTATTAACAATGCAACAAAAACCGGTCTGAGTAACATAGAATAAGGTTTTCCACATCAATCAGGTCTGGACAAACCAATGTACTGATTTCCCAATTTGGTCAGAGTCACTTGTTTAAAAGGACTTAAGACTTATTTAAGGGAAGGATTAACAGCAGCAGAATACATAAGGCTGTCTAAAGTCAATCAGCCAAATAGTTACTTTAACCACAGAAATAATATATTGCCTCATATATTACAAGATTATGACATACATTGAGAAGTAAGTGACCAAGCACAACAATTCTCATCTTTATCTAAAAGGCTAGATCTTCCCCAGGGGAGGCTGGGCAGGCACAGACAGCTCAAGCACAGTAGAGGAAAGGAGCAGCAGAGCCACAAGAGCACACTGCTCTGCTCAGACTGCAGCAGCTGCCTTCACCTTTCAGCACTAGCTCAGATAATCTTCCATACAGATTTACCACAAATGCACACATGGTATGAAACCCATGCTGGTGTCAATGGCCCAGGATGGGAAATGTCAAAAGGATGATATTTTATACTCTGGAATTTTATATGCTGTGATAAGCATTTGAGTGCTTTGGAAGGGCGCAGGGAAACATCATCCATCTCTGCTCGCTTTCCAATGCTGTTAAATTCCTGCACACACAAAACCCAAAATGTTCCTTACTCCTTTCTTTATTAGGAAACAATTGTGCACAGTACATGGCAGGATAAACATACCAACAGCATGCATCTACCATACATTTTCATAACAAACTGCTCATTGTAACTTCAAGAATTTTTAATTTTTTTTTTTTTTTTAATAATTTGAAAACTCTCCCGGCATTGAAAGAAGATGTCCAGGAAGAATGATCTAACATGCAATCATAAGGTCCTGGAAGGCCACTGCAGAGGAGTTAACTGAATTTGTGGGACTGCTGTTCCCTACGGAGGAGTTCATGCAGGTTCTCCTGCCAGAACCCTTCTACACAGAGAATGAGACAGAAGATAAGTAGGAGGATACACACTAGACTTAAGAAACATTAGATGAAAATGTTAAAATTAACAGTATCAAATTGCCAAGACCAGACAAAATTCTTCAAGAATCTGGAAGAACTTGATAATGAAATTTCTGAATAATTATGTCATACACAACCTCTCCTAAAATAGTCTCATTACCACAGTAACAAAAACCAGCATTTGGGTGTTAATATTTTCAAAAAGCTTCAGTAGATCCTGACAAACTGCAAACTACAAGCTGACTTCCATTGGGATTATTTCATAGGACAAGTTAAAAAAATATATTTAAAACAGAGGCAATATTGATTCATCCTAAATATATCAGACTTTGGAGGTATCAACAGCATGGGGAAAAGGGTCAAGTGCAGTTAAGATTTCTACAAAGCTACTGAGTTACTTAAAAAGCAAAAACTGCATAAAATTAAGCTATCATGAGATGAAGAAGTGACAAAAGGCAGGAAGGCAGGCAGGCAGGACATTGGTTAGCTCCCTTTGAATTAAAAGAAAAACAGGGGAAACACAACAGATAAGAGAAGTAAAACAAAGCAGAATAGCTTTTCAGATAGAATCCTTCTCAAGTGAGAGTAGGACTCTTCAACTGAAAAAGATGTGACCACTGAAGAAATAAACACCAAGGAGTCAAAGGAATTATAAAGTTTAAAGCAAAAAAACCTTACTTTTTCACACAGTGGGTGATTAAATTTATAGAGCTCTGTAACTTGATGCCATGGATTCAAAAAACAGACTCAAAAGCATTCATATTCATAGAAGAAAATTCTAAGACTGCTAGACACAAAAAAGTACAAGAGTAGATTTAGGAAGTCCCTAAGCTGCTGTTTGCTGGAAGCTGAGGGATTTCATTGCAGCACTTTCTCTGTTCACATGTTCTATTCTTACCCCCTTATGCTATGAAACCATTACTACTCACTATCAGACTCACAGTACTTGGGAAGATGAACTTTTCATCCAGTAAGTTCAGCCAGACAATCATGAGAACATTCTGTTCATTAGACTTATCTACTGTGAATCTTACTGCAGCTAGTAACGTTAGGTCTCTGAACTTTGACAACCTACTATCCTTTTCCTTTCTCAAGGCATAAGGCAAGAGAAAATCAGTAATTCAACATCTTTTCCTTTTTTTATTTTTAAATAGAATGAAGACCTTATGTGCTGGAGATCATCCTCAAGAGCTTTTCTCCTCTGCACAACTTAAACCAAAATGTGGCATTAGGTAAGGCTGCACTTTGCAAATAAAGCATTTAACCAATAGCTCCTACCTAAAATGTGGTTACTCATCCCCCCATTCCTTAGCTCTGCACTCCCATCCTCTTTTATCAGCACTGGTAAACATCTGATTCAGCCATGTGGGGGGGGCAGTTTCATGACTCAGACTAGAAGAAAAATAAAATACTAAATTTTAAAACAATCAAATATGATTCACTTAGTACTTGGATCAACCTAATCATCATCTTAGATACATGCCAGTGGCAGGAGCAGGACAGAGGTATATCAGCGAGAGCCACCTGTTAGCTTGGCTCAGCTGTTACACACTACCAGCGTACTGAAGGCACGCAGCCCCCACATACCTCCTCCCAGCTCCAAGCACTCTTGGAGATCTTAAACTTCTCAACTATCTGACACACTTGTAGAGAGACCAGTGTACCACTGAGGCAACTGGACCTTGACCATCTCCATTCATATTCAGTAAGAAATCAAATTTATTTCCACAAGTAGAGATAGCTCTATTGACAAGGAAAGGTTTTAGCAGTAAAAGGGGCAGTTTACAGTGATGTGACTGTGTCCACAGCAGATTTTTCTGTGAGCATTTTTATGCTACTAAAGCACCCCAAAAGTAGAAAAAAATCATTTCAGCTGTTCTTATCTAGCTTACTAAACATCAGGTAGACATTTAGAGGGACATTTTCCCTATTCTGGAGCACTGAAACTCACTTTTGGTAAGACCTAACACTGCAAGTACTTTTTTTAGTTATATGGGTCTATCTGCACAAAACTTTTTATTTAATTAAGTATCCCACTTATCCCCATCCTTTCTTTTGCAAAAAATAGCCAAGTACAGTTTTAAATTTATCAGTACTTAGGTGTTTTAACTTTGGCATTCATAAAACTGATCCAGAGGTCACAGACCCTTGGAAAATCACATCTAAGAATGCTTATCTCTTTATCTGGAAAACTGGAACTTGTCCATCCTATTATTAATAGGCACCTAGAAAAATAAAGTGACTCTTAAGTGTCAAAACAGGCATTTGCTTTAATTGTGAACAGCAAGCTAGCAATAATAGCTATACAGCTACATCTGGCAGAAGTTATGAAGTGACAGAATGGAGTTTGCTTCTATAATTTATTTCTTGCATATCTGCGCTATGGTAATGACCAGATACTAGTTTTCTCAAAGGAATCTCCTTGCACAGAACAAATCATGCTTCCTTAATGAACTATCATTTATTGTTCCTTCTTTGCTATTCAACCTGTGGCTTCACAACAAATTTACAACTTTGTACTCAAATGCCACTCTCATTAAACAATTCAACAGCCCTATGACACCTGGTATAGAAAATAAAGTGGACAATCATACAATCACAAACTGTGTAATAAAAATTCTTGAGCAGGCAATCAGAAATCCCATTATTTTCTCCAGTCCAAGCAGTGGGGGGGACTCCTGCTGTCTCCTAAACCATCCTCCCTTGATTCCCAATGTTGACTCATACATGCTTCCTCCATGTACAATCTCCCTTTCCACTCACTTCCAACTTTAGTCTTTTTTAATAGCCTCTCAGCAAATTACTGTGGTCTTATCCTCCCTGCACTCTGGTGCTCAATTCTTCTCTGCCCAGAGTCATAGCTCCTCCACCAACCACACCTATTCATCAAATGCTCCTTTCCTTCACATCACTAATTTCTCAACACCTTCTTGACCAGACTTGCAGCCTCTATCCATGCCCTTCTCATGGGTCTCTGACCCTGAACATGTATCCATCCTTTTGACGAGATCCCTCATACAGACCCTTTGCACTCACAACTCCGAAACTCTTGCCAATCCAAGCCCTTGACCTCCTTGGATATTATGCCAAAACTGAATCCCACTCTCTTGAAAGCTGCTGTCCTGTTCTGAATGACAGGATGTAAGAACATGTCCTTGACATCAAAATTAAGTAATCTCTTTTCCACACTACTTGTACTCTGGGTCAGGTGCCAGCAGAGAGCACAGAAAAAAAACAACAACAAAACCAAAACAACTTGTTCAAGATGTAGACCTAACCCAAAGTCTAGGTCAAAGTGTGTGCAGTGCAGGAGGAATCTCTGAAGAATACAGCTGTCAAAAATCTAACCCAAAAGAGTACATCCAAATTCTTCTTACACACGCAAATGGCATTATGAATGGAAAAAGGTGCATAACTAAAAATCAAAGCTACCATGTTGTAGAATCTTCAGAAACAGTTTTGCAGTATTTTAGTATGGGAAAACAATATAGTCTTCCCTATTTTCATCTTAGAAAACAATTGGACAGCTTTTTCTTAGGTTTTCCAGAAATAAATCAGCATGATTGATTTGGAACAAAAAGTTATGTATTCTAAAAAGGTCTGAAGAAGTCAAAACAAAATAAACTTTAAGGATATGTACAAACAATTGCAACTGAAAGGGTTAAAGGATTTTTTATATTGTCATACCTTTGGGGATGAAACATGGTGGGTAGTTTTCTGATGGTACTTAGTCTAATACAGTAACACTCATATAGGTTAACTTAAGTTAAACTACCTTTATTGATAGTTTAAGCAAGCATGGTTTCTCCAGGACACATACATACTCAGCTCAATCAGATCTCCAAGTTCAAAGACACCATTCCAAGCTGGGAAAGATAACTTGAAATGTGTTAATATGATCCTATGTCATAACCAAACCATGGAAAGCGTCAGGAAACCTGTGTAATATTTGAGACAAACAACCCAACCTACAGTAATGTTATTTCTCTGGTACCTGGACAGATAAAAAAAATTATAAAGTGTGGACACAGTAAAAAGATTTGAGCCTTTCTGCAGAAACAAGAACACAGAAGAAAAATTGCCCATTCTTGGCAGACCTCTGGACTTCTTAAAAGCTGTAGTGACCTGATCGGATTACCAAGGACAGAGTTAGCCTTGAACTGTGGCATAAAAATCAAAGGTCCAAAACATGGGAGATTTAAGTCTGCTAATAATAAACCAAATATAAAGGCTTCTTAAGGGAAAAACAGAAACAGAAATTATATATTACATTATTAATCTGTTAAACATGGGAACATACAGAACTCCAGTCCACTGACACATGCCAACTTAAATAGAAGACTTTCTTGTTATAGGAGTTTCATTTTACTCAGAAATTCCATCCAACCTAGGAACATGGGACAGAATTTATGTTATTTTGAAATTTCACAGTTAAGTAGTCTTCTTAGATGGTAACTTCTTAGGCCACAAGCAACTATTTTGAGTAATGCAATTTTGGAAATTGGCCCCTAACACTGAGGAACAGCCACTTAAATTCAGGATAGCTATGAGAGATTAAATCCATTAATATCAGTAGAACATTACACTTGATCCACAAACAGGCATTTTTATGTCCCAGTTCACCCATTTAAAAGAATTAAAAAAAAAACAAACAGAAAAACAAGTAACAGGTGCTTTAAATGAGAAAACAAGCAAGCTAAGACTGAAAGTATGCTGTTTTATAAAGTGACAGTAACTATTCTAAGAACATTTCTTTCTGCATGTCGCTATCAATTTTTCCTTACCATATATTCCATATTGGAAGCTGGTGGATACACCTGACCCCGTAATTTATTATGAAGATCCAAGATACTCTGCATATCACTGTCTGTGATAGCCCTTTTCCCTCTCTGCTTGGCGATCCACCACTCACCATCTTCATCCATGTACTTTTCCAAAAGTTCCTCTAAGAGCGTGGCATTGGGAAGAACCACTGCAGAAACTGCTTGAGCTATGAATAGCAAGGTAGTCACTCTGAGCCATTCCTGTACTACATACTTCATGATGAATGATGTCAAAATGCTCAGGAGTTAGCTCCAAGACAAAGCCTTTCTTCTGGATCTGTTGGGTGTAAATGCATAAGAGAAAGCAATGTAACTCGGAGGTTGATGTACTGACCTGTATGAACTTTCTAAGCAACAAAAACTAGTTTGTACAGTTTGCCACTGTTGTTTCAGTGGGAGAAGCCAGGATGCTAGTTTATTTTACTGTAATAAGTATACAGCATTGTTTTGGGCAGATGGCTTATCTCCAATCTCATTCAGTTTGTTCCAGTGGTTTTGTATAGGACACTGGCAGGCATGTTTCACTGCCCGCACTCAGGAAAGCGGGCTTTTCCTATCTACTTAAAAGGAGCCAGACATGAATTAAGATTAGACTGCAGATAAGGTCTTCCAGCATTGGAATTTAAGAACAAAAAAGGTTAAAAGGCTTGCATCCACTGCCGAAATGTGAGCTGAAAAACACCAGAGAGTTGATATGAAATATCCCCCCGTTGGTGCATTTCAAAATATGAGTTTGATTAAAGCTTTTACGATTTCAAAAAATCTAATAAAACTAAAGGTGTTCAACTCTGACATGAAAACGGGGGCGGTGGGGTAATTCTTTTCATCAAACAAAGGAAACCACCAAGAACTCTGAGAAAAAAAAAAGCAGCACCACTTCCAAGCACACAACACTCCAACCCGGCCAATGGCACGACCGAGTGCTTGGGGCAGGAGAGTCGCGGTCACTCCCTCGCTCTGGGTGAGAACGCGTGAATCCCGCCACGCCGAGC
>NW_009952893.1:7387110-7395761 GCF_000747805.2 Chaetura pelagica | reverse complement strand
CCTGCTGAAACGCTGCTAAGAGAAAATGTTCACACATGAGCTCTGTGAAAGTCCGGAAGGTGTGAATATGGCCAGAGGTAACAGGACAGGAACTTTATTGTGGATTCAGAACAGCTGCATGAGACTTCTCATTATGAAGTAGAACTCAAGAGCTTGCAGCCACTCCATTCCCTTTCCAGCAAGACCAGGCATCAGATAGA
Organism: Chaetura pelagica; assembly: GCF_000747805.2. Lineage (NCBI taxonomy): Eukaryota > Metazoa > Chordata > Aves > Apodiformes > Apodidae > Chaetura > Chaetura pelagica. The sequence continues at coordinate 7,395,561 of NW_009952893.1, read as the reverse complement.
CTCTTTTTTGTTGTATTTTCATCAAAGCCTTCTAGCCCGATTTTTTCATGCAAGCTGATTTGGGACAGTGTTTCATTTATTCAGTATAATTTGGTACACTGAGCTAATGGCAGGGTTGACCAGCTTCCAGTCTTCACAGGACTGCTGCACCAGCTTGCAAAGGTTTTCTGTATTTTCATTTTCAGAAACTGAGCGGCTGAGGTTGAAATCCATCAGAATCCAGCTGGCTTCAGATCAGCTCTATAGACGTTTCCAAATTTCATGGGCCCAAGAGAAACAATGCTGTGCAAGGAACACACTGCTTCTTGTTGTACTCTCTCAATTTTAGTTATAACTTCCCTGAAGACTTTGAACCTAACCTGTCTTGCCTTATGCTATGGGTGATCTGTTACCTACATACCTTAATATGCAAAAATAATTATGCTTTATATTGGTTGATGTCTAGTACTTTGCAATGCTGAGATGTGGACTTCTGCACTCGTCAGACACTCAACTTTTTTTCCTAGCAAAACTGTATGAGATAAAATGCCACTGTGTAGCTGGATGCACAGACTAGATGCAAGGTTTTCAGGGTTTATGCACCAGGACGTCCTAAGACCTGTCATTTGCTGTACAGAAGAGTGAACCTTACCTATAGTCTGGCCATCCAGAAGAGTTTGAAGAGGAAGGAAACCAAAGATTAGAAGAACTTCCTGGAGTCTACACATCAGATCTGAATATTTATTATATTCTATTTGTCTCACTAGATGAGCTTAAACCCTCATTAGATGTCTGGAAGCCAAAATGCTGACTCTATGCCATCGAGGCACAGCTTCACAAACATCATCTGATTAAGAATATGTCATACCAAGCCATTTCTTTTGTGGACAGGCAAAAGTCTTCTTTCATTATAAAGCAGCAGAAAAGTTTTACTGTTGCAGCCATTAATGGTTGCACGTGAGAAACTGAGAAAATCTGAATGATTGAAGATATCGATGGTGTTCCCATCAACCATTGTAAAGCGCCATAGGTGCCTCTTTCCATCAGCACTGGGCATCTGCTGGGCTTCAAATACACTATATAGATCAAGTATCACCTTCCATCTTCCATCATACTTTTTAGAAAGCATTTGATCAAATTAGGTCTTTATGGGGTTCAAGAACTTATATTGTAACCCAGATTTTAGATTAAATAAAACAAATGCTAGTACAAAAAGAGGTAGGCTTTACTGAAATCAAATATTTTGTTTATCAATTTGACCTATTTTGTGTGTATAATTAAATGCAGTTACTTGGCTCTGTGGTCTTAATCAGCTTGGGAGGGACTCTTTTCCCCTATTTTGTTATTCTCGATTGATTTAAACCTCCAACATGGAGGATATAACTGCCATCCATAATTTTAATTGTTGTAATACCATTACATCTTCTGAAACTAAAACTAATTATTCTCCCTTCCCAAAAGCATGTGCAGACAGATTCAATAACCGTTTTCTGAATAGCTGTAGCAGAAACAACAACAACAATTGCAACCAAAAAATCCACTTGAGAGAGATCAGTAAGAGATCACCAGGTACGTGCTGGACAAGCACTGAGAATATTGCACTGAGGAAAGCCTAAAAAGGAAGATTTTTAAACTTTGGCTAAAAAAAAATTATTTCAAGCTGAAGAGAGTTGTCTTCTGCTGTTAAAGTCTTCCTGAGTTTGGCAAGACAAAATTCCAGCAGTCATTGTAAATAAACAAGGGCCTAAATGAAAGATATTTTGCTTCATCATCAAATGGTTTTCTTAATAGAAATAATACACAGGGCCCCCAAGTATGGATAACTGGGTTAAGAAAGAGTGACACCACCAACTAAGAAAGACAGAGGGAAAAACTCTAATACATAAAAGCACATATTTAGCAAATAAATTACAAGATCTGGGCTTTTATTTGAAAAAAAAGAAGGAAGAAGAAAAATCCAGGCCATCTTTCTGTTGATTTTAAACATCTTCAGTTAATATACCTTCTGGTATGTTTTTTTTATTTTCTTCCTGGCCAGGTTAAACAAAAAAAAAGTCACAAAAGGCTTCTGGCAAGTACAAAAGATGAAGTACAGCGACAATGCCTGTTGGTATTTTTGTGGTTCTGGGTGTGGTTGGAAATGTTTGTCCAAAACAAAATTGTTCCAATGTTGCAAGATCTTTTGATAGATGGATTCCTTCAGCTGAAAATGTCTGAGCTCCATCCATTGTTGAGGACCTCGTGAACTGTTTTATTCTCAAAGACCACAGCTACATTGGATAATTCGGAGACACAACTCAACCGAAACAAAGCAGTGGGACATAACTTTCCTATGCCCAGATTTACCAGGGCAGAAATATGCATAAAGATTTCACACCATCTATGAGAAGTCAGTCAAGTGCTTGGACCTCTTGCATGTACCAGGTAGCATTTTCCAAGCATTTTCTTTTATAAGCAGGCATCACTATGCATTCTCTGGCACATGCTGTTTTTTCAAGGGTTGGTCATTGTTAAGCATTGTAGCATCAAAGAGAAAATTTTATATCCATTACTTTTGGTATTTCACAAGCAATGTTCACAAAAATGGTGGTTTCTTATTGGCTCTCCAAGAAGATTGAAAGATATTTCAAAGAAATAGCTTAACAAAGCTCATAAGACTTCACAGTTCCTGGCCTTTGGAAAAAGGAGCCATACCTGTTATCATGTATTATCTATCACTATAATGAATAGCAAAATTAGCAGAAATGTTTCTCTGCATCATCTTCACTAGCTACTTCACACGAGTTACTAAGATTAATCAGTCTGTATAAGTATATAGTCAAATATAAATTTGGCTATAAAGATACATTAAATACATGAAATAAAATCATGTAATAATATCTAGAACAGATATTTAAATATATATATATTTTATACTTAATGTATGGCATGAATAATTTACTTTTTTTGTTACTGGTGTTAAAATTATCCTTTGAAATTTTACAATGATTGCATAAGGACAGGACTATAATTTTATGATTCTCATATTACTTTGAAAAAGTAATTATTGTGTATTTACAGTTATTAGAAGCTATTATTTCTACTAAGGGAAGCTTATTTTTTCCTTCTAATTGAGGTTAAAAACAGGAGGTTTTTTTAGTTTGATTCTGTCCAAGACCAACAATGAACAAATGTTACCAGCAGTTAACATTCTGCAACTAATATGAAACCCAAGAGAGATTTTAACCAACAGAGAAATGTCAGAACTGCAGGCCACTGGGAAGCTGGAGTGAATGGAAGGCAGGTTATCATTAAAAACAAAAGTTTCGTTATTTAAATTACTTTGAAGGTACATTTTAAAAGAAAGATAGAGGACATTGTTCTGATTTCTGAACTGTTGTTTATTATACAGCTGGTTAATTTGGTCTCTTTGCCTCTTAAGCATATAAAGAACAAAAAGCATTTTGTACACCAAACAAAAAATGTCCTGAAATGAAAAACAACTGGAAAATAGAAATAGTCTCTGAAATTTAGGTATTAGCATATGTACTCATTGTTTCAATATGACTGCTCATAAAATATAAAAAACCCCCAACAATTACATAATCCCTTTTCTTTTACACAGTACCACAAGAGATAATCAGTCAGCATCTGAAAGAGTAGGTTTCCATTTCCAGCCCTCTCTAAAAGGATTTGAGCCTCATTGTCCTTGATTAATTCCACCAACCTATACATTACCGTGAGCCAGGATGGCAATCTCTCTGTCACTTTTGTTACACAAAATAATCAAGTATACTCTGAGCCAAGAGGATGTGTAGTAACACTTCTCTAACCCAGTGATGAGGGCATTTCTGGTAAAACAAAATCACACTGAAAACCAACAATTAAATTTAATGTATTTGAAATAAAGAACTAATTGTATGGTACCATATACTTTCATGTTCATTTAGTTTCCTGTTTCTGCTCTCTCTCAAGCTCACAAGTGTATGCTTCTCTCTTTTGTTTTTGTTTTGGGGAAATAAGGGACTTATGAGCATGATGGCTTTTTCTGCCTGAACAGATATATCCAGGCACCTCCAACAAATTCAAGCCTCAAGCACAAAAACACTTGGTTCTAAGTCCCTTTGCTGCTGATTGACTTGGAATAGGATTGAGAACTTTGTTGGTGGTTTTTGTTGTCTCCAGCAATTTGCCCCATAAAGCAATTTAACTGAATTAAATGTTGCTCTTGTAATCAGTGTTGCTGCCGAGACAGTATTGGAGCATTTTTCCCAAAACCAGCTATTACCCCAAGATAAGTGGGTTTTCTCAAGATAAGTTTTGAACAAAGCCTAGTACCAAACTGCATGTGTTTTTCTTATGCATTTTATAGGGAATGTGGCTGAAAATTTCTTTATAAATTTGTATGTATTAATTACTTGAGCTGCATATACGAGGGAGCAAGCCAAAGTTTTAATTCCTTCCTACCTGTTAAGAGCATTTAATATGCAGTGGTGTAACAGGCTAATGGTTTAATTGTAATGGTGCAGTCCTGTCCAGTCTGACCCTGTGAGAGACATTAAAAATTTGTTTACTCTCTGGAAAAGAGGTAGCTTAACTTAACCATATCAGCCTTTGTAAAGTTATGTGGAAATATCAGTATTTTTTCTGAATCACTGTTAAAAGTAGCATATTTATTAACATACAAGTTACAATGAGGAGTCAAAATAAAAAGGAGAAAAATTTGAAAATGGGAATTTATGGAGAAGTATGTCCCTGAACCAAGACCTCTCCAGTGAAAATGCTCAAGATTATGTTGTTTGTTTGCTGGTTTTTGTTTGTGTTTTTTCTCCTGGGGAGTAAATTCCATCTGCTCAAGCATCTTCACTGTTTGTCTGACTTGATTGGCACAGAAACGTGATCACAGAGATGCTATTAAGTTTAGGAAGTTAGAAGTATTTTTTTATTATTATTATTCTGAACATCTAAATCTAAGCATAGGAAATGTTTGAATAGCATGAATATATGGAGGACATAAGGAGTGCCCTGCTGGATCAGACCAATGGTCCCTCTAGCCCAGTGCCCTGTCTCCACTGCCTGCCATAGAGGAGGCTGCACAGGGACTGTAGGTGAGCCTGGCCACTTTCTGCTGTCTTCTCCCCCCTTGCTGACTGAGCTGCAGCCCAGCAGAGGCCAGCAAGGACACAAAGACAAGCACTGCCCTACCACCTGTGTTCATGGCAGGGCTTGCTGGCCACAGCAGCACAGAAATGGAAATCCCTACCGTCTCACTGGTGACTGAGAATAGTAACACTGATACTATCTGAACTGCTGCAAACACTGTCATGAGTGACAGGAATCATATCACCTGCTACACCTAGACTCCTCAGTTTATCTTGTATTGAAAGGGAAGAGACAGGCAGAAATCCTTCCTGTTGGCTTCTGTCCTGCTCCACCCTTGCTTCACCTTTCTCCTTTGTTCCTTCTACCTAGGTAGTTTTTGGTTTGGGAGGTTTTGTTTTGTTGGGGTTTTTTGTTGGTTTGTTTTTTTTGGGGGTGTAAGGCAAATTTTCATTCTCATTGCACATATTGTCTTGCCCCAACCTGAAACCCACACAAACATTGCAGAGAGGATGGACCTCTCAGCTTCGGTGACAATTCTCTAAAATGTGTAAGAGGATGGTCTGTGTACTGGGGAGTAACACCCTGAAAGCAATGGAGAAGGAAATCTCAATGTATAGTCTCACCATCCCCTTTGAGTCCCTATGGTTATAAGCAGCCTTCATGCCCCTTCTGCCTTTACCCTTTTACCTCCACTGTGCTGCCCATCTCCTTCTCTTCAGCCTGACAAGGCCAGTTTCCACCCCTAGTCCTCTCCCACACAACTGCAAATACCTGGTATTCTACTGCATGCTCTCCCTTTGCTGGCAAACATCATGCAGGTGCCAGTGGCTGCACACAGCATGACAGAGAGGAACAGAAGTGTTCTTTTTCCTCTTCTTTGTCAAGGAGAGATCTCTCTACCTGGTGAGCTGTTCTGCAAGATCAACTTGGTGCTATTTCTGCTCCCTGTGGGAGCACCCCAGGAGGAGCAGCCCTTTGGTGCTGCTAGGTAGAATGGCCCAGACACTGGACAGTACTGACTGTATCATTGCTGTTGACTTACTTCACCTAATTGTCACCTTTCCTTTGTAACACTATACAAAGAGCCCACCCAGGTGCAGAATTAACCACCTACATTGCTGTTCCCGTTAGACATAGTAAAAAGCATACTGGAGATGACAAAGATACAGAGGGTCCTTGAACAGCAAACTAAAAGAAACAGTGTGTCTGGCATGGAAGAAGATAATTTCCAGGGACTACTCCTTTTCCTTCCTTCCACTGCCTCCTGATCCTGTCCCTCTACATTGGCACATAGTCCTCAGTCCAGATCCTCTAGCCATTTAACTCAGGGAGAGGGAGAAAACCAGGGAGTTTAGATTGTGGGCCTAACACATTTATCACTAAGGTAGGAAAAGCCTCAAAACACCTGAGAAGGTAACCTGTGGGCCTCGTCTATGGCCTAGAGATGGCCCAGGAGGCAGAACTGGCTTCAGAGGCACAGAGAGCTGCAGGGAGCAACTCCTCTGCTGTTCCTCCAATTGTGGAGCTCTAAGCTGGGGAGGCCTCAGAGGTGAATCCCTCACTGTTGGGGGGCTTGCACAATTAATCCACATGTTGTTGGTTTTTTTCTCCTGAACAAATCCAAAGTTGTACAAGCATACAGATCAGACAGGAAAATTATATTATTGAGCTATTACAATTCTGAGTTGATACAGGGAGTCCTTTAGTATCTCATGATACCACAGCCTAAAGGTGAAATAACCTTTATCTGCATCCTGATAGTGCAACTGCAACACTCTGAGGCTGAACTGTTCAGGGATCAGTAAGAATATGTAATTCTGTTTTTATATTGGCATGACTAAGCATGCTAATTATTCTATTACAGGGTGTTAGCAATTCTTTTTTTCTTCTATTTGAATTACTCATTCCCTGCTGCACAAAACAAGGTCTTTATAAATTATACCAGCATGGACAGTTTTGATCCACTTATTAAGAATTAATTTATGCAATTCTGCCTATCACTTCAGTTTTCAATAGTTGCTCATTCTAGATGGTAAAAATCAACACAATGATGTTGATTATTATTTATTATTATTATTATATTTCTTGTAAATTTCCAGATAAATGTGATTAAATATATGATTCCACAAGCCATGGAAGCCATGAAATGAAGGAATAGTTTAAAAATTGATTAAGAAAAGAAGATTTAATTAGAATTACAAAGGACAATGAAAGAAATGAACTTTGTCAGTTGCAATATGTCTCTTTCATAAGTACATCTTTGAAGAAGGTGCTCATTAACATATTTCTATATTTTGCCCAGGAGCATTTCGGCCAGATTTATTCAAGTTTCATTAATATTTTAAAATTTGTGGCAAAAATGTAACTTTAATTATAGAAATGGATTATTTGAAAATTAAAACACTGCCTTTAGCTGTACTAAAACAGCACTCGGAAGAGACCTTGTAAGAATCTTATTTCTCCTTAAATCCCACAAGATGGAATCAATTTCTATTTTAATTAATTGCTTATTTGCCAGTCATTTATAATTCAGCACATAGCCTTGACTGTTGGCACCTCTAAACACTCATTCCTGACCGTGGCAAAATTATTTTCCAGTATCAGGAACAGGTCTGTGATGCAGTATCTTTTTTGAGGCAATGATAGCTTTGGGAATAAATCCATATGGCACATTTGGTTGCAAGGTAGATATTCTCCCCAGTTCTAAGTGTTAAAACCAGAGGAAATGGCCTCAAGTTGCACCAGGGGAGGCTTACATTGGATATTAGGAAGAATGTCTTCACTGAAAGGTTTGTCAGACACTGGAACAGGCTGCCAGGGGAACTGGTAGAGTAACCATCCTTGGGGGTATTTACAAGATGTATAGATGTGGCACTTAAAAACATGGCTTAGTAGTGGACTTGGCCTAGCTAGGTTAATGGTTGGACTTGATGACCTTGAAGGTTTTTTCCAACCAAAACAATTCTGTGATTCTACCAAGGAGAGATGGATATGATTGAAGAAGAGTAAGACCATCACAGGGATACTGTGATGTTGCCACCCTCACCACCACCAGCCGATTTCAGCTCTGCACCTGCAGGGCAGACTATGCATGTGGGGAACGGTCCATCTTTTTCCCCCCCCACATAAGACTAAACAAAGAATGCCTTTCAAGTCAGCAAAGCAAGAGTGACGCCTTTTCACTGATTCACTCAAGGACAGAATGAACAGGCCTCTTGCCCTACCAGATAAGTGCAGAGCAAAGAAGCAGCACAAGGGTTGTGATAGCTGGCAGAAATATAAACAATAGATTAAAAACTGCTCCTAACAGAATATGTACCTGGCCCATGGTGATTGGCTAATTCAGACAGTACTTTCTCGAACAGTGGTCTCTGGTCCATAAAAAGAGAG
>NW_009952893.1:7368626-7386763 GCF_000747805.2 Chaetura pelagica | reverse complement strand
TATACATACCTAGTTAACCTCTCCTGAACCTTGATCCCTTAGTTTGTATTGTCCCTTAATAAATTGATTAATTGCAAACTAAACATTGGTCTCAGTAATAATTTGTGAGCGTGGTGGGAGGGTACTTTAATCTACCCTCTTAGAAACGAACCCACAGCAGCCGTTCCTCTGGGAGAGGTGGACGATCGGGCTTTTTAATAAACCTCTCCACACTGGGGGGGAAGTCGCGAAAACATCCTGACAGCCGGTAGCCCTCCGGTACCAGCTCGCGACAATGCAGGAAGATCTGTTCTTCCCTCATTTCTTCTTTAAAAGTAAAGATATCAAATGTTGACTGAAAGAGAACTGCCAAGCACCAAATTCGCCTCTCTACTACCACTGTCCCAGTCCCACGTTTCCCCCCTTTCTTCATACTTCTGCTGTGTCATTCCACCAACAAGCAGCCAGACCCCATACTCCCTCTCTCTCACAGCAAGACTCAGACCTTTATTTTCTGCCTCTGAATGTTCTCACCTGCCTCGTATCAGGACCTCTGACTTCTCCTTAGGGGCAATCTCTTTACAATTCCCTAACTTCCTGCCTTACCTCTCAGAATGTCCTTGGACACTGGAACAGTGTTTAAAAGAAATATAGATGTAGTGCTTAGGGACATGGTAGGTGGATTTTGGTTGTGGTTGGACTTCATGATCTTCAAGGCCCTTTCCAACCAGGATGATTCTGTGGTTCTGTCAATAAGTGGGCACATATTTCTAAGTAGATATACATATTTTTACCAACTTTTTACTTGTGTAACATGGATTATGCATTTTAAAAATCCTACACTTGGCAGCACTATGGGCATGAGTATGCAGGTGGCTGAAAAAATATAAAGCCATGTTTATTAGGGAACACCTTTTTCCTTGGAATCTCCCATTTCATCAGTCTTCCATACCCTGCTGTTCTGCATCCAGTAATCCCAGAGCATATCTGCCAAGGACTGGGAAATATGCTGCATCCACAGCTGCTGCAGTGGATGGCAAACACACACAGCTCCAGCTCAGCTAAAGGAGGGTATGTGAGGATTTGAGTTGCTCATTTAAAGCAATTGAACCTTTAAAGGGGTGCAGGTTATACTCATCAAAACACATATCTCTTCTCTGAATGCTTATGTTATAAAACATAATTAATTGCAATGTGGGGAAGTTCAAGCAAGCAGTATAGCAAATGTTTTGCAAAGAAGCTTTTTCAGATTTGCAGAGTCTATTGGCGCTTTCCAAAACGGCGTCGCCAACGTCAGCCAGGTAGGTGCCACTGAAAACACCACCAGGGTAAACACTGAAAGGTCAGGTTCCCTTTTGTGCCAGTTGTGTATGCCTGTTCTTCAGCCTTCTTGCTCTGAACAGACCGATATCTGTATGCGTGCAAATATTAAAGCATACATTCTTACACTGGTGCCAGTGTCTGTTTTTCCTAAAGAAGTAATATTTATATATGCAAACAAGACAGTTACAGAGAGTATGGACTTCAATATTTTCACACCACAGTTTCTTCTTACCTTAAAAAAGGGGAAAGAGGGCAAGTCTTTCCTGATGTGGATGAGAGTTTTGGGATTGTGGGATCTTTGTAGCTGTTTGGTACCTGACCAATCTGAGGATAAATTCTGTGACCCATATGGTCTTTTTTGACTGGTCCTCCTGAGGATGTTATAAAATTTAGCGCAGCCAAGTGGAAGCAACAACATTTACTCAAAGTTTTTGCTTCCTTTGGGAAAGAAATTTGATGTGGCTTCTTTTTAATTACTTTTCACCATACAAGAAATACACTGACTACAGAGGAGGTGTGAAATGTTCAAAATTAAGTAGAACTACTGGAATCACAGTCTGGATCTTGTGGAGGACAGGGAATTAGAAGGCTTCCTCAGGGTTTTTTTTTGCACACATCAAAAAGGGTGCCAAGGAGTCTGTGGCTGCTGCAGTATGATTGTGCAATTGAGATGTATATCTGGTAAGGTCAGTGAACTGGACACTTGGGCTACCTGGGAAGGGTACCACTGTCTGCTTCCATTTTCACTAGTGAACTAGACCTGTAACTTTCCCACATGCAAATCATGTTAATGCAGAAATGGAATTCCTATCCCTCAAATATTGCTGATAGTCCTTTGCAGTTAGCGCATCAAAGTACTGCTGTGTTTGTGTTCTCTGCTATTGCTTCTCAGTATTGTAATGGAATAGCACATAATTTCTAGCCTCTAGTCTAGCATTAGAAAAATAATTTTTTAGTATTTAAATATTTTGGGGTTGTAATGTAATTTGTAATAGATCTAAGAAATGTATAGCAGAGTGTTTGGAAAAAAAAAATAGAATCTCACCATAGCACTTTGAAAAATAGTTAAATGGTAAAATACTGCCACTTATGTGCAAAGTTGTCAGGGTGCATAGTAGGGAGGTTTTATTAAGAGGCTTATGCCTGGGGTAAATACTTCTCAGAAAACTTTCAGAGGTTGAAAAAATTTTGGGAAGATTGTGAAACCTGATCCTTGTGGTTTTGGTGAAGACTCGTGAATGACATTTTTTTTTATATTGTGGTATTTTTATCCTTAGTATTTCATATCACATGAATTTACAACTGAATCATTGTGCATAAAGTATAGCATACTACATACTCAAAATAATATTATCATTATAAAAAGCCACAGAGTGTTAATGTGGTGACCCACCTGACACCAGGCAAATTTTAATAATATTATCATTATAAAAAGCCACAGAGTTACAGTTAATGTGGTGACCCACCTGACACCAGGCCAATTTCACCTCTATATACTTTTTCCCCTCAGCCAGGTTTCCCTTTCACAATCACTTTCTGACATCAGGACCACCCACTCACTGACATATGATAAGGTTTTGAAAAATGACGTGTCATCATGACTTACATCCATACTTAACTAATCATGATAAAAATAACTGAAATTTCTAAAGTTCCCAAAATATACATTAGAAAAAAAATGTATATAGCTCTGAGGGAGCTATATAATGCATTATTTCCAGATGTGTAATAAACATGTGTTTCTTTAAAAAATGCTAGGACAAGCAGTTTCTTCCAACTTTAAAGACAGTTTAATGGACAAAGGCACATAGGGGAAACAATGTTAAGTGCAGGGGAGATGGTTCAGCATTGGTAATGTCTATAGAGATTGCTGTAAGGAAACTAAAGGTCAAAGTCCTTCTAATTGTAAAGGTCTATTCAATCAGAATCTTTAATTATAATGTATATATTTCCATGTGTAAAAGAGTGATTTAAAACATCTGTGTGAAAATAGTTGTGCTATAATTCACAATTCCCATACCCAACTGCTTGTCCAACTACCATACCTCACCAGGCTGGTGCTCTGGTGAGTCTTCTTTAGTTCCTAGTGGTCTTTCCATGCCTACTGCCAGCATTCCCTTCGACATGAGATGCTACTCCCAAATCTTCAAACCAGGCTTTGGACCTCTAGTGATTCAACATTTCCCTAATCTCATGGCACATTTGTTAGCACAAGCCAAGGTAAACTGCACACATCTCCTGTCTAGGTGGAAAGTATCCAGTTGTCCTGAGGAACCTTCAAGAAGGCCAGCTGGCACTTCAGATCTCATGAACAGCCATCTCTTCTTGATGGCTCCTTAGAGCCTAAAAAAATGCCTAACGAGTTCAGATACATTTTGAAGCATTTCCAGAAGACTTATATAAATATTCCATGAACAGTTACATACCATCTACTAAATACAAAGAATCCAGTAACTTTAAGTGGAATGAATTAAAATTTGTTTATGCAGTATTCAATACTATACCTTATACTTTGTGGACTTAGAAAGGTCTTGCATCAAATTCGGGATTTTTCTCTAGTGAGCCCTTTAAAAATATTTTCCACAGTTTGCTCACCACAATACTATTTCAGTCATTTGTTGCCTGCCAGAATTAATTTTCTCAGTCTTTTATTTCACAGCTTTTATTTCTATTTTTGATTCTAAACTCTTTTTTTCTTGCTGTCTTTCTTATGCTCACTGTCTTTTTCCTTTCATCATGGAAACAAGGCAGGCATATGTTTCACTATCTCTCTTTCTTCAGCTCCTCACCAATTGTTTTCACTTTCCTTGCTTTTAGTTGATCAACTTCTCTCCAGTCTCTCTCTCTCCTACTCCAAGAGCCTGACATGGTAGTTCAGGTACCATTGCACTAGGCTCAGGTAAATGTGTCCTCTCCAGCTATAAATGTCAAACATAGCAAAGGCAGAATACAGACAGGTCATGTCACACAGATTAGACTTTTAGTAAAAGTTTGATTGTTAAACGCTAAGTTGTTTTTTGTTTTGTTTCAGTGATCTTGCACAGAGTAACAAATTGGTATGCTTGTTGTAATATTTCTACTGCTTTGAGTTCCAGGTGTGCCATTTAATTTTAAACATTTCAAAGGTTATTTGTCTTTGAAGGAAATCTGTAGATTTGTTACTAAGCTCTGAAAGCAAGATGGATGGAAAGGAAATTCTCTCATAAGCCCTTAAATCCACTAAATGAAATGTTATTTTGGCACAGGTAAATTGATGAGTTGATGAGAAAAACTGATTAAAACAACCCAAAAGGAATTAAATTACATTATTCGTAAGCCAAGATCTCCTGGTGAGGAATCTGATTACAGTACACCTCACATTTATTTTTTTTTCTCTCCATTAAAAGACAGTCTGTAATAATATTTCATTAATGAGATAATCCTTCCTACTTAAAAGACTATCTTAGATCAATGCAGATACAGTTTCAGAGAGATACTTGCTCTTTGATAATTAATTGTAGTTATCATAAAACTATTAATAGAAACTGTATTTATAATTTGCCATTTTTTTAAGCAGCCTAACACAGACCTCTGATTTTGCATCATTGTCTTCTTTTCACAACTACAAAAAAAATATTTTCCTCCAGGTCAGGGCTGTACTATAGTTAGTAATGCTTCATAGTTCAAAAAAAAAAAAGAGAAGCAGTCTTTTCTTCATGACTGTTTCTTCCTGGAGTGCTGAATAAGACACCTCATATGCATTTATTAGTTAATGCTCCTTCTCTGTCTTTTTATTCTGCCTTTCTCACCTTCTTTATAAGACTTTTTAATTAAATCTTATTCTGTCTCTTCATTACTTATTAATGTTTTCATTAGGGAAGCATGGTTTTCAAACTCCTCACAAAAGCAGAGTCAATTTATTTCAATAACCCCATTTAAACTAAGTTATCAGTAATAAAACTATTAAAAAATTTGTTAATTATGCAAATTGAAATAACTATTTCAAAACAGACATTCATAATGTCAAATGGTCACACCAGGGATGTGGCTTCTGCTTCATGAATAAGTGTGCTGACTATTAATGTGACAGCATCTGATAGAGGTTATTCACAACTTCTAACTGGGAACACTTAAGATAGGTAGCTAAGTAAGGATGATCTCATTGCTTCATCAGTTATGATAAATATGTCCATTATGAAGATTATTTTGAACATCAGAGTTAACCTCCTCATCTTGGCCAGCCCTGTAAAGAAGTCTACATTGCCTATGCAGGAGCTCATACTCCTTGTTTAGGGGCCTAAAATTAGGCAGTGCAAATAACCAATTTTCTATGTCTCTACAAATAGTCAGATCTTAAGTATTCACTGGGATGATTCAGCTGTACCTCTTGCTTTAGCCACATTCGCAGGGAGCATTACCCTGGTGATACCTCCAAACATCTGTTACCTGAAAGCCTCCATCTACGTTTAATCCTGACTGCTACACTTATTGCAATTTTGCTTTAATTGACTAATAGTTTAATGTGAATGCCAGCATTTTTGTACTTTGTCAGTGGACGAATTTCTAGCACTTTCAGTCTTGCCATTATAATCAGCAGTAGACTGTAAGATCTACAATTCCCTTCAGGATATATTTAATGAATAAAACAGGAAAGCACCTAATTTAATGTACTTCCTTTGGTTTTCTGATAGCTTCCTGTGTGCAGTGTGCAATTCAAGCAACATAATTTATCCCAGAATTGACAAAGAATGAGAATAATTTTAATTCTTCATAACAGCATAATGCAGAAGAGTAGAGGTGAGCGATTGCTACTCCTTTACTGGCTTGAATCATATGGCTTAGATCAAGGTTATAGGAAATCTTAGCAGTCTGACATCTGTCACATAGCTAATAACAAGCTATAATTCAGATGGCTGCCAAGTTCAACATGGCTTGCTGATACATCAGTCTGAAATGAACCAGCACACACAAGTAAGAACTCCTTGTTTTAACAGAGGATGCAACATGCTTCCCCCTCCCACTCCCCCAGCAATGGGCTATGTGTTTTGCCACTCAGAAACTGAGCTGAAATACCACCAGAAGCTTTACAGTTGTAAATTGAGCAAAACAGTCTGTAGAGTGAAGTATACAAGTAGCTCGCATCAGTAAAATGTTGCTGGGTATTGTTGAGGTATGCAAGTGGAATGAGTATATAATAGGAAATTATTTGCAAAACAAAATATTTCACTGCTTGCATGAAGGGAAAGGTGAATTTTTTCAGAGAGGTCCTTAGAGTTATGAACTATCATTTCCATCTGACTCAATGGTCTGTTTCAATCTTCTCCTCATCTATTGCTTACTGGCTTTTGACTAATTATAGGTTAATATGTTAAGTAGCAGTTGCACAGAATTGCCTTCTGTACATTGGATTTTACACACTAGCCTTTGGCTGCTATCCCCACCACAACATCAAGCTGCTTGTATAAGTGGTAAAAAAGACACGCTGGGCAGTGAAGACAAACAGTAATCACCACTGCAACCACAGCCCCACAGTGGCACAACCACAAAACTAGCATTCATGAAATAAGGAACTGTGTACAAGAAGCTGCCTACACTGAAAAAATAGACTTTTCAGATGCTAGAGATGATAAATATAAGCATGAGTACATTTTCATTAGGGTTCTACAGAAGTTAGCAGTGATATCTTAGTGGCTGTGGTGATATGACATTTTATGGCATGTGGCAGGATAAGACAACCCTTTTAATTTATTGACTTCAAATCAAAAAATCATGTAGAAAAGTGAACATTCAGAAGACTAGTTGCATTTAATTGCTATATCTGAAAAAATCAAATTTTTCCAGAGAAGCAGCTGCACTTCCCTCATTGATACTGTAGTGCTCTCACTTTACCAGAGGCCCTGTGTGTAAGACTGCACATGCTGGGTCGTGTATCAGTATGAACAGGTGAACGCAGGGTCTCCTAAGTCCTTTGCCTTGTATAGTGTCATGCATGATGTAGCATCACATCACTTCTTGTACTGAGGCACTGTTTTTCAGCTAGGACTCGTGGTAGGTGACAGAGCTAGCCAGGCAGCCACACAGGGAAGTGGCATTGGGGAGCATGAGAGAGGAATCCATAATTTCTTACTGACATGGTACAGAATCTGATGGGGTACTGTAGAGTCCTGAAATGAATAATTGTCTCAAAACAGCCGTCTGGACAAACTGGACATTGTGGTCAGGTGGGGTCCTCATTCGATAACCACCTGGACCCTGTTCTCACAAGGAGAGCCCCTCATTCCATAACGACCCTGGCAAACTGGACACTGTCCTTGCAAAGGAAGACCCTCTCTTGGCAGCCACCCTGATAAATTGGACACTGACTGTCCTTATTTGATAAGGAACAGTGGCCAGCAAGAGGAGCCCCATGGAGGCACAGTGCCATCTTGTGAAAGACCACTTGCCTGTTTAAGGACAGAGCACATGCATGAAAATAAAGGTCATTGCTCGGTCAGATGGGAAGCAGTAGCAGGTGTGATCACCTGAACCCCCATACCCCACTAACTCATTTCCAGAACATTCCCAAATCCAACCTTGTGTCTGAGCAAAGTAGGCTGAGCCTCACCAGGAGAGGCAGAGCCCAGTGCCATCAATGAGGCAGACTCAAAATGCTCAGGGTGTGCATCCACCATCCAAGGACCATAACATCATGCTGAGATCATCGCTGGATACAAGGGTGGTGATATGTTTCCTATCCCCTTTCTTCATCTCTGTCTCTCTCTTCATTTTTGTCTCCCTTTAAGCTTATTCTTGGCTCACACCATCATTTCTAATTTAGCTACGTTTTTCCAGTTGTAACCTGTTGTTTTGAGAGCACATTTTTGCTAAATTCTGTTGGTTGTAACCTGTTGTTTTAAGAATACCATTTTGCTAAGTTCTGCTAGTAGTAATCTGCTGCTTCAAGAGTAATACTGTTTTGTGTTTTTTGACAAACTTTAAAATCTTACTCAATTTTAAATAAAGTAATGCATAGTAGAAGAATCCTGGGTATTGATCTTACTCTTAGAATACTGCGTAGAGAATTCCAGAGATTAATCTCACCAACTAGGTTGCTAAAACAGATTAATTAAGAGAGGAGGATTAGTTCCAGGCAGACCTAGGCTCCACTCTAAGAAGGAGTTCAGAAAGCAAGGGGGTCCAGTCTGAATCTCCCCAGGTCAACCCCCACCTCTGGGAAGCTCTATCCATACCCACTTTGTGGGACGTGGTACTTAATTAGTGCCCCCACCTCTGGGAAGCCATGTCCACCTTGCGGGATGTGACATGTACGGACATTGCAGAAAACAACTAGAAGTAAGTCACACAGAAAATCTTGCAGCTGCTTAAGAGCCTTTCCTCAGCCTCTCTTTCTGTCTAATGCAGCATTTCTGAATTTCCTGATTTTACTCATACTGTTTTCAAGTTTTTGTTACTATGTGTTGGTACTGGTAAATATTAACAATTCTCATATGAATGCCCTTTTCTCGCTTTTTTCTCCCTTGCACCTTGCAGTAGGTAACTGTACTCCACATGAAAAGATGTTGTTCAGTGTTGTTCATGATTTTGTCCATTAACACAGTGCAATATGCTTGTCTAGGTGATACAAGCCATATTTTTAAGCACAACCATTGATATTCAATGTAAGTTTTTTGTCATGTCTAAAATTTATATAGTCATCATGAATACCAGTAGACAAACGAGACAGTTCTTACTGACTTATTTGCTTCTCTAGTATATATATCCATGTAGAGAACTTCTGAGTAAAAGAAAAGAGCCTTTGACAAGGAGTCTACTACCTTGGTAAAAGTTTTGATCCTTATTTCTATTTTTCTGTTGTTTTAATTTGTGGTTATAAAAATTATCTCTTACAAGGAACACTTTCCTTTATTATTTTTGGTGTTCTGGTTACTTAATATAGAGCAAAAAAGAACAGACCTTTATAGCCAGCACAGCTACTGTATCTGGGCAAGCAGTGAGATATCTTATTAATTTCCAGAAAAAAAGAAGGATCTGTAACCTGTGTTTAAAGAAACACAAATCTAGCATGAAGCCTTCTTTGTTGTATACCTTTAATTGTACACTGGTCGTCTACTAGGTGAATAAAGTTGTTTCCATTTCTTTCTTCCTTTCAGCTCAGATTGAATCATCTGTCACATGGTGAAAATGTGGAGCCTGCAAGCCTGGAAAGAAATCTTCCTGTGGAGCCTCAGAAAATATGCAGTATCTTACAAGTCGAATCATGATTTCTACATGATCCTGGAATTTCTGCCTGACTCAAATGTTACTCAATATCCAGCAATCTAGGCTTTTCCCTTCTTTTCACAAATTTTCAGGCCTTCAAAAAAGTGCAGGCAAACACTTCCACTTCTGCAAATAAACTCAGTGATATCTGTGAGCACTCAGCATGTCTCTCATAACACTGTGACAGGTTAAAAAAATCCCAAATAAAGCCAGTGATATTTCTTAACGTAGGTCCTATGTAAACTATCATCATATGGCAGTTTAGATGCCAAGAGTTGTTACAGGCTCAAAAAAAGGGTTTACAAATTCACAGGGAAAAAATATATACAAAGATATCAAACACAGTATCACAGTATCATTCTGGTTGGAAAGGACCCTCAAGATCATGGAGTACAACCACTACCCTAACTCTGCCACATCCACCACTAAACCCTGTCCCCTGCCTCCACATCCGTCTTTTTAGATGTCTCCAGGGATGGTGGCTCAACCACCTCCTCAGACACAAATATATCTCTCATGCCTGAGGAAGACCATGAGCCACAAACTGGCAAAAACTGGGAATTTATATCTGGAAGTATACATAGTTCCCTTGCTCTTATGTTCCTCCTAAAGCACCCATGCTGGCTATTCACAGAGATGCAGTAATGAACTAGTTGTATCTCTCTGTTCTGTGTGTTCTGTATGTTATGCATTAAAGTTTAGATACCCAAAAGATAGAAAAATAAATAAAGTATTTGTATCAGAAAATATAATGCTAATTTCTGGAAAGCACTCCAAGCATCATACAAAAAGACAATGAGGCATGTGGTACTCACTGTTTGAGTACCCACTCAAAAAACCCACTTCCTGAAATGCTGAAAGCTAATCATGTAGAGTATTTACTGTTGGCTCTTGGTGGTGATTTGGCATTTGACAAGTGAGTAATTCAGAGATCAGGAGGGAGGTTTGCTTCCTCATTAAATGGATAATAAACATTTTAAGCAGATGCTCAGTATGAATACGGACCACTAATAATACACTTCTACTGTGAATTTTTGAAATTTATGGATAATTTCACAGATACAGCATAACAGCCCTGATACTTATAGGCAATAGCTGATTAGATCTCATAGATAAGGGGATACAGCCATTATATTTTTATTTTAAAGGATATACATATATGCCTTTCATTGACAGGGTCCTCATTAGACCTCACTTCCTTCCTGCTGTGCAGTAGCCTGATAATATGTTGCAAAAACCATAGGTACAAATTTAGCACCTGAGTTATTCTCACTGGTTGTTTTTTTTTTTCTAGAGAAAAGATGCCAGTTTCATAGGCAGTGTTTCCAACTCATCTTCCACAGAGGACCATTTGGTATCTGAAAAAATTCTTAGAGAAATCACACCTGAATAGATACAATTCATGTACCGCTTACTGTGCCAGCATTTTATGACTTGTCTTGCACTGGGAAAGTTTGTCCCTGAGCTTTCTGTATGACTGATGAGCTTGTAGCAAAGGACTCAAACTGCATAATCCATTTACTCCTTCTTTTTTTTTTTTTTTTTTCCCTCTATTAAATCTCAAAATTGTTCACATATTTAATATTTTTATTTAATATTTTTCTCCTATGTGATTCAATCCAACTACAGAATTTCTAAAATTCATTGAAGACTTTATTTAGAAAAAGTAGGGAAGTGGGAATGATGCAGATAATATAGTTAATATGAGCATTGTTACAGAAACTTAGCTATACATTTAACTGGGTAACTCAGTGATAGCCTAATATCAGAGTGGAAAATTGAGGGCCAATAGTAGTGGAGTCATAATTTCAAGTAATCAGCATTGCTGATGGCTTCTACATTGAGTGCACCCACTGGAGTAACATTCTAGGAGTTTTCCTTGACTGACACTGAAAAAAACCCTGCTTATTTTGCACTAAAGTTCAGAATACTAAATAAGCTATATTACAAAGGTACATCAACAGGTAATATTGCAATTAAATCTTATAAATGTGTTATTTACTTATAATATTGCATTACATTTGGTCACTTGTATTGAAAAGGTCCAGCAAAAGGCAATTCAGATTATTAGACTTAGAATGATTTTTATATGAAAGAACAAGATCTAACAAGACAAGCATTTACGATAATCAATATTTTAGAAGAAGACTGCTCAAGCATGTATGAATTATTTCCCAAAGAACGGGCATAGGAACATCTACAAGATTTCTTTTTAAATGTTACATTTAACAATAACCAGGAGAATAATGTGTTTATAGGAATAGTTTGGGACCACTGAAAAAAACCAACTGTGCAGGAATTTTTCCTGGTTCACTAGGGTCCTGTGCAGCCACTTATCAGAAAGCACAAAGCACAAGCTGGCAGAAAACATGCTACAGACCCAGGGCCCTTGCCTTGCAGACCTCGGTGGTATATGGACAATACTTTGGGAACCACCCATCTGCACAATGAGCTGTGGACCTCCCTGGAAGATGCTACAGAACAGAGTAGGGCTTTACGAAGGATTCAGAATTTTTACACCTGTTAAAAATGTCTGCAATTCTGCTCAATAAGATACAAAATATGCAGTACAAAAGGATGCATATCTTCATGTTGCAAGAAATTATCCATCCCAAACTTCTTGCACTGGAAAAGACTATTGAATAACAAACTATTGCAAGCCACTGTGGGGGTTTTTTAACTCGTTTTGATTTGTTGGTTGGTTTTCTGTTGGGTTTTGTTTGTTTGTTTGTTGTTGGCTTTCCCCTGAATATTTTATATTCCCTCAATTCAAAGAAAAGACATTGAAAGACGTAGACTATTGGTTTGATGTGCTGGGACAATTCATGCATTACTTGCTTAATGCTTTGTCATATGAAGGAATGACTAGTGGTTTGGATGCTGAATTTAACAGTTGTGATTAAGGTAAAAGAAGGAATGCACTGTGTTGGAAGAATATTATTAAACAAAGGCTGGGAGAAGGCAAGGCATGCATTATGTAGGATTATAATGACTAAGACCTTCTGGGAAACAGGAGCTGGCAATGAAAATGCTGCTTCCTTCTAGCATAGTCAAATAAATTCATAATGTAGTCTAGACCTAATGCTGAGTCTGAATCATGGTGCTGGACTTCTAGTAATTCTATTAAATTTAAAATATGGATTTTGAAATGTGTGGGAAGACCATTAATGCATAACTATTGAAGTTACCAAAAGGGAGATCTGATTTAAAAAAAACCAAAACCAACAACTAAGATTATTTGCAATTAAAAAACAGTGAGACATACATTAGAAAAGTATATTTATTCAGCAAAAGGAAACCTCTGTTGGGGAAAAGGAAATTGAACTTTTTACACAGACAGTGAGGAGATATTAATAATAATAATAATAATAATTGGAGTGTCATAACAGCAATAATGAATGCAACTGAGAAAATTTAGTTAGCATTCCAAATAATTTATAGGAATGCAGCAGGCATTACAGATAGTTTCAGGGACAAATACATTAATACATAAGCCAGCAACATGCCTTTGTGACCAAGAATGATAATGGTATCCCAGGCTGCATTAGGCTAAGTATTGCCAACATTGCCTGCATTGCCAAAATATTGTTGAGGGACCTGATCATCTCTGCTCAGGACTGATGAGGCCACATCTGGAGTGGTGGGTTCAGTTCTGGGCTACCTAGTATGGTAGAGGGATGGGCATACCAGAGAGACCACTACAAAGACCCACAAAGATCATTGAAGTATCTCTCCTATATGGAAAGGCTGAGAGAGCTGGGACTGTACAGTCTGGACACTAAAAGGCTCAGGGAAGATCTTATTAATAAGTGCATAAATACCTGAAAAGTATGTAAAGAGGACAGAGCTCTTTTCAGTGGTGCCCAGTGCCAGGACCAAGAGGCAATGGGCACACACCGAAACCAAGGAGGTTCCCTCTGAACATCAGGAAACACTTTTACACTGTGAAGGTGGCTGAGCATTGGTGAAGGTTGCCAGGGAGTTTGTGGAGTCTTTCTTCTTGAAGATATGCAAAAAACTGTCTCGACACAGTCCTGGTCAATTGTCTCTGAGTGTTCCTGCTCGAGCAGGATGGTTGAACCAGATGTTCTCTGGTCCCATCCAACCTCAGCCGTTATGTGGTTCTGAGCAAAGAAAAATGTTGGAATGGTGAAAAAATGGGAAATATTACTTGAACAGGAAATCTTGTCTACCTGAGAACTTGAAGAATGGGCCTTCTGGTGCTTTGGGAGATGGTTTAGTGGTGGACTTGGCAGTGTTAGGTTAACACTTGGATTTTATGATCTCAAAGTTTTTTTCCAACCAAAATGTTCCTATGATTCTATCAAGAATAGAACTATTGATAAAAAAGACCTTTAAAACAAGTAGGACACCTTTGGAAGAAACATCTGTAAATTCACACATAGCTGAAGAAAAATCAGATGACTGAATATGTAGCAATAGAAAAAGAAGTGCTGATGAAAATGTGTCCTATTATTAATGACATCAAGAGCAATACATTTACTGAGTGTATTGAATATTGCCTGGCTAGAAATAGATGAGGTCAGGGGGAAAATACCACTGAAATACTTATATAACTGTAAACTTTAGCAAGAAAATTAGTCCTCTCAAAGTACTCACCCAGCAGATGAAACTGTATGCAATAGGAATAACAGAAATCTGTGTTGCAGACTACTTTAAATGCCTTACCCTGGGTAATGCAAAGGACTTTCCATTTGCAATTCAGTAGCCTGCTTTTCACTTGCAGCTCTGTAATATAATTCAAGTTGTCCTGGCCAGTGTTTTCCAGAGCTTTTCTGGCAGTATTCTTCCTTTGCTCTTGTTCTCTTGTTCCTGCAATCTTACACCTGCAAATCCCAAAACTATTGTTAGGGCAGGCTCTCATGGGAAGTCACCCTGCTAATGCATCTCAAAATACTTTGTGCATCATGTGGACTCTCATGACTGTCATGAAGGTTTGTCTAAACATACTGGTTTTGAATGCTGCTCACGACTTGTATTAATGTGGGACTCTGTCTGCGAAATTAAGGAAACTGGTGAGAAGCATTGTAAGTCCTGAGTTTTTGTGTGTGAAAGCTGCCTGCAGCACGTAGGTAAGCAAAAAATTGACAAAGGATGTTGAAGCCTGAGAGGACCATATTAGGATTAATCATAAAGCAGAGAGGTCAGTAAAGAGAGTTCTGCCTAGAAAACCAAGACATACTGAGATAAATTGAGGATTTTTGAAAGCTAAACTAAGTTTTATCTTTAAATAAAAACAAAACAAAACAAAAAAGTTAAAGTGAATATCATATTTGTCAGACATGCCTCTATGTGAGAAAAGAGGTCAAGGAATAATGGATCACTGCTCCATGCTGCGATGACTAGATACAGTTTAAAGATAATCAAAATAAAGTCCCAGACCAGATTAATATTTTGCTTTATTTCTCAGTCAGAGTAATTATATTGAACATAGGGCAAAGACAGGATGGTTAATGGGAAATGAGAGTACAGAAACAAACAGGACTTCAACCAAAGTATAATCAAACTTCACAACAGCCTGCTGTGTTACAGTGTGCTTTATGGGAAACCAGTAGTTCAGATGGATAAGGAAGGGATTAGCACAAAGGTTGAATGACCTTGAGGACTCAAGTAATAGAAATAGGAAGGAATTAAAGAATGCAAAGTAAGAGGTCATGCACTTATGGACTAATAACAAGAATCTTTGCTGTAAACTTGGGAGCTTATCCATTGAGAGTGACAGATGAGGAGGGAAACTTGTGTATGCTGGTCAGTCACAGGAAACCTGGATGATGTGTTGTCTGTGAAACAGGCAAGGAAGGATATTTTTCCTAAGAGGGAAAAAAATAATCGTGTCTTTATATGAATCATTGGTAGGGCTCTGTGTATAAAAGTAGCTCTCCATGTCCAGGGGAGAAGGATTGAGAATGGTACAGAGACATAGAAAGTCTTCAAAAAGAATAAAAGCCTTTTATATAACAAGTGATAACAATGGGATTTTTTAACAAATGAAAGTTTGAGACACTCTCTATAAAAATGTCTTGAGGAATGTCTTGGTTTTTCATTCAGCACTATGAAGATAATACAGCTGTTTAAAGTAAAGGACAGGGGTGAAACATGACAAAGTCATATATTAGCTATGACAGTATTGAGGCTAGAAATTAGAAGAAGGATTTTAACCACAAACATGAGACTATCAAATAGTTTTTTAGTAAAAGATTTGATGGCAAAGCTTAAATATTTTAAGTAATAATTTCAGCAATTCATAACATAATTATGTGATCTGGCATCCTGTGCTTTTGTAGTATATTGGCCTGAAGGTCCCTTTCAGTTTCTTAGATAAAAGTTTTATCTTTTTTTTTTTTAATTTAAAAATATTTTACATAATCAATGGGGAAAAACTACCACTGGCCCTCATTGCCGGCTGTGAAAGCTACTAGCCAAACTTGTCATCAGTGAAAATCTGTTAGAACAGAAGATCTCTGTGTACACGTACTCTGTAAATTCTGCTGATTAGTTATTTCTTGATCAGCTGTTGTGACTGAGGCCAATAACAATGGTTTGAAGAGAAAGATTAATTATAGCAAGTGCCTCATCGTATAGCTATTGGAAATACGTGGACATCTTCCCAGCAAAGCAGCTTCTTCTCTCCTTTAAAAAAAAATGTATATGGAAGGTGTTTGACTAAGACAATAAAGGCCTTATTAGGCATGGAAATATTTTGTTTACAAGTCGTGCAGATTTCCCAGGTGGTGCTACAGGGTGGTTTTTTTTAATCCAAAATTGTTGTAAGGACTGATTTCGTCTGTGTACCATTTGAAGGGGTATTTTACTGTTCTGGTTGCCACATGCCCAAGGCTATGGTCAACATGGAGTGGCATCCTGAAGAAATTACTCCTTTTGACCATGGATAGGTAATAGCAGAGACAGTATGGAGGACTTTGCAGAATCACATGCCATGTACCTGTGCAAACGTTTCCATACAGCCTGAGCAGTCCACATAACACCAGTTTGAGCAGTTTGAGTAAGAAACATGTACTCAGTCCTTGGTGCCCAGGTAGCAATGCCATCTTAAGCCTGTGGGGACTATTATCATCTAACTCATTTGGACCAAGGGGAAAACATGGGAAACTTAAGAAAGCACATGGACTTGTATGTTTATTTGTTTGCTTGTCTGAACAGACAACAGATCTCCTCATCTCTGTATACCTTTAATTTATATAACAGCTGTACATTATTTCAAAGTCTTTTGTGTTTTTTATTTGTATAGAAAATATCTCTTTTTGCTTTTCATTTTGGAAAAATACAACATCCAGCCCATTAGATTGGTAGATCTGATTCCTGTGTCAGTCTTTGTCCCAGCTGCCTGAATTGTGATGGGAAAGATAGTAGCAGACTTTCAGTTGGGTTGGGCTGACAAAAAGTCATCTTATCTACATGTCTGCAGTTACAGCTTCATTTTAACCTGCCTTCTGATCCTATGTCTGAATGCTGTTGTAATAGCTTGGTTATCTAGGCTTTTATTAAAAATACTAACACTCAAAGTGCTGGCTTGTCAGTGAATTTAGGCATTTTCCTAATTTTAGGAAGTTCTGAGTTTAAAGAGAGATTACAGGTTCCTTATCCTTTTTTAATTCCTTTGGGTTACCTTATCCCTCTGAGTCTATGACCAGTTCTTTCTGACCCTTAAGGTAAGTAGCTGGCAAAGAAGTACTTCCTGAAAAAGTGTGCATAGCCCAGGCAGAACGATTCCTTTCTAAAATTATGGCTGATTGTAATAAATAAAAAATTGAATATATTTGTGTAAGATATATATTTCAACTATACTATAAACTTCTTAGTATAAGTAAACGAACAATACAGTGTGATAAAATGATCAGGAACCTGGCACACAAATAATGTGAAAGGGCTGCAGGTAGCAATTAGCTATCCCAGGTCACACCTTCATGATTAAACTTTTAAGTTAATAAAATGAATTGATGCAGAGAGTATTTCCTGGGGATGAAAGATCTTCTGAGAGAAAAAGGAGTAGGAGGCAAAAAGTACTCTCTCTTTTTAATATTTGTCAGCTCAATGTGTACTGAAGGAGCAAAAGTTACTTATCTTTTTGTAGTGTCTTTTTCCAGATTTCAGTTACTGTCCTACAGCACATATAACACATTTTCCAAAGCAATTTGTTAACTGGCAGTTATTTGCTCTGTACCTCCCGTTTTTTGGCTCAGTGTTCTTTGCCTTTTATTCATTCATCTTTATCTGGCTTGGAATTCCACTTTCTGGTTCTTAACTTTGCCTTCTCCATATTGTGGTGTTGCTGCTGTTGGAAAAAGCACAGAGAGAGGTTGTGAAGAATGTGCCCTGGGTGCTAAATTTCTACTTGGCAGAAGCTGCAACTCCTCCTGTCTCAGGTTGCTCTGATGGCAGGAGGAAACAGTGCATGCTGAGCACTTAGCACAGTCTTGACCCTCTAGCAAGGTATAAATCAATTAGCTGTTGAGGTAGCAGCCTGAGATAAGGCTGTAGAATGAGGGAGAAGAAAATTATGGCTATCCTGATTTGGATCTTAGGATGTAATTCCCCTTTCCCCCTGCCCCCCCCCC
>NW_009952893.1:7364357-7367841 GCF_000747805.2 Chaetura pelagica | reverse complement strand
CCCCCCCCCCGCTCATGGGGACAGCTCCTCAGTGGATAAGGTATCTATTTTCAGTTCTGGTTAATAGTTTCAATGCATCTGATATGTAAATGTTTCCAAATGCAAGGTCAATTCTGAGCAGCTCTGAATTCCTTCAGCTCCCAGTGATTACAAGGGATGGCTTAACAACTCAGAGGTCTACTTCTTTTTCTTTTTCTTTTTTTTTTCAAATACCAGCTATCTCATCTGCACTGATTAAGATTAATTAAGACTCACTGAGGATAAAATTCTGAACACACTCACTTTTCAAAGTACTCCCTACACTGAATAATGACTATTTTGCTCAGTAAACTCTGCCAAGACTAGGATCTTATTAAAGCATGTGGAGTTCTAAAAGGCAGCATTTACTCCTATGAATTATGCCATTTTACAGCAAAAGTTCCAGAGTGCTACTCACATGAGTAAGAATTGCAGTTCGTCCATCATTAGGAAAGCCATCAATAAATAAATGTTAAAATATAACTGCATGGACATATTCTTAATGTTGCAAAGCATACTTTTTTAAAGTGTGCTAATAATTTAGCCTGCCAATAAATGTTCTTAATGAAACCCTTCAGACTGGTGTTGGAAGAATTTTCTTGATACAAGTGGAAAAATTGTGCATATTAAACTCACGAGGGGGGTCACTCAAGGCAATGTGCTTTCCTGTTCATTTGAAAGGCTCTTCACATAAAGGAGAAACATTCAATAACAGTAAAATACAAACATCACTTACAACATCAAGAAAATCAAATAAAGAAAGATATTTAAAGACCTTCAAATTATGTTTACATTATTATTTTTACACTTTTCTTCTTTTGAGTGAAGAGTGCTGTTTGTTTAAGGAGAACACAGAGTCTGTATGACACAATGAATACATTTTAAATGCTTTTGTTTTCAAGTCCAGGTAAAATAAGAAACACATTCAAATGCAAAGTCAAATGTCTATTATTTTCTCCTGTACTTAAATTTTAAAGTGGTGATGCCTTTATTGATATGAGAACAGTTTTTCTACTTCACAACAGATGATTGTGCAAGAAAAACAGGCCCAAACAAGATACTCTTTTTTATGTTTAGCATAACCTCACAAAGCAGATTGTAAAACAGTTAGAGAATTGCCTGCAGAGAACCATGTTGAGAACTCCGCTCCCACTAACTTCAGCTTTTGCAGCCGGGCCTCTTGCCCTTCAAGACTTCAGCTGCAGCAGACTTTTCTTCTTCAGGATGTAACAAGTTTACTTCACAAACTGTTTCCTTCCCCTGCATAAATATTTCCCACTTCTCTTGCTTCTGTGGTCTTAGCTCTTAGACACAAAGGAAGCTGAGACAAATGCCAGATGAAAAAAAAAAAAAAAAAAAAAAAAGTAGTCCTATTCCTTTCTCAGCTGTTAAATAGGAAGATTTTTAAAACATAAGCAAGGCTGCTGAAACATTGAGAGTCCGTAGGTAGATTGCTCCCTCTTCTGGCAAGTGTGCCTATTGCAGGACCTTTTTTACTGTGTTAATAATGAGGCACATGAATACATCTGTTTTTTCTGTCGATTATTAATTTTGACCACGTATAAAAAAATCACACAAAGTACGAAATATTTAATAAAATTTGTTCTGTAGTGTTATACTACTGGCTACAATAAGGAAAATAACATCACTAAAGACATATATTAAACAAATAAGCTGAGATTTCTCAAGGCCTGGCTGAAACTGAACCTGCCATTTTTTGTGAAGAAGGCTGTGAAGCAAGTACACAAGAACTTTTGCATACTTCTAGAGAAGAGAAAGTAGGAAGCTTTCTGGGCTCTGCATACTCTGGTGCATCACTTTACCGGTACGTATATATCTGTGTGTTCCATTTTATAGTTTCAAACAACCTGAAGTATAAATTAATTCTCAGAATTTGCTATGGCCTGTTTCTAATCAAGTCTGAGGTTTCTCTTGATTTGTTAGAAAATATGGCAGTGTTTCCTACAGTAACTCCATGACTCACTATCACCAGATTGGTGGTCCCTAACAGAAATTCCATAGCATCCAATCAATAGGTACTTCCCTTGAATAATGGAATAATTGTCAATATTTTAACAACTGGTAGTACTTCTGCCTAAAAACAGAATGTCTCCTTTCTTGCAAAGTTTGGAAGCAAGAACCAGTCTCTGGTAGCCCCACAGTACCGGCTTGCAACATCATGACCCCATGGGAAGCCTGCACTGGAGCAGACTCCTGGCAGGACCTCTGGACTCATGTAGAGAGGAACCCATGCTGGAGCACGTTTGCTGGCAAGACTTGTGACCCTGTATGGACCCACGCTGGAGCAATCTGTTCCTGAAGGACTGCACCCTGCGGAAGGGATCCATACTGGAGAAGTTAGTGAAGAACTGCAGCTCATGGGAAGGACTCACATAGGAGAAGTTTGTGGACAACTGTGGGAGGGACCTCATTCAAGAGCAGAGGAACAGTGTGAGGATTCTTTCCCTGAGGAGGAAGGAGCAGCAAAGACAATGTGTGATGAACTGACTGGAACCCCTATTCTCCATCCCCCCATAACAGTGAGGGGAAGGAGGCAGAGAAATTGGGAGCGAAGTTGGGAACAAGAAGAAGGGAGCAGTGCAGGGGAAGGTGTTTAAAGAGTGAATTTTTATTTCTCATTCTCCGACTCTGGTTTGAATTACAGCAATTTAAACTGATTTACCCAAATCAAGTCTGTTTTCCCATGGAAGTAATTGGGGAAGGATCTCTCCCTGTGCTTGTTTCAACCCATGAGCCTTAAGTTTTCTCTTCCCTGTCCTGTTGAGGAGGGGAGTGACAGAGCAACTTTGGAGGTACCTGGCATCCAGCCAAGGTCAACCCACCATATAGATTTAGAGAACAGTGTCTAGAATTTATAGACAAGGACATGAACCTGCACGAGTGGATCCAGAGGAGGGCCATGAATATGATCACAGAACTGGAGCACCTATCCTGTGAAGACAGGCTGAGAGAACTAGGGTTGTTCAGCATGGATTAGAGAAAGCTCTGAGGAGACCTTAGAGCAGCTTTTGAGTACACAAAGGGGCCTACAGGAAAGCTGGGGAGGGGATTTTTATAAGGGTGTGTACTGATAGGACAATGTGGAACGGTTTTAACCTCAAAGCATTCAGATTCGATTAGAAATTAGGAAGAAATTCTTCACTATGAGAGTGGTGAGACACTGAAACAGGTTGCCCATGGAAGTTGCAGGTGCCCCTCCCTGGAAGCTTTCAAGGCCACATTGTATGAGGCTTTCAGTAGCCTAGCCTAGTGGGAGGTGTCCCTGGCCATGACATGGGGGTTGAAACTAGGTGTTTTTTAAGGTGTCTTCCAACTCAAACCATTCTATGATTGTGTGAATATTTTACTCCCAAGAGCATAAAGCACCTGAATAATGTAGATTTCATGACACATGCAGTTTCTGAATGCTTTGCTGAAAACAGTCGTCTCGTTATCCATGGTTTCT
>NW_009952893.1:7318998-7364323 GCF_000747805.2 Chaetura pelagica | reverse complement strand
AAATTAAAAAAAAAAAAAAAAAAAAAAAGTAGTCCTATTCCTTTCTCAGCTGTTAAATAGGAAGATTTTTAAAACATAAGCAAGGCTGCTGAAACATTGAGAGTCCGTAGGTAGATTGCTCCCTCTTCTGGCAAGTGTGCCTATTGCAGGACCTTTTTTACTGTGTTAATAATGAGGCACATGAATACATCTGGTTTTTCTGTTGATTATTAATTTTGACCACGTATAAAAAAATCACACAAAGTACGAAATATTTAATAAAATTTGTTCTGTAGTGTTATACTACTGGCTACAATAAGGAAAATAACATCACTAAAGACATATATTAAACAAATAAGCTGAGATTTCTCAAGGCCTGGCTGAAACTGAACCTGCCATTTTTTGTGAAGAAGGCTGTGAAGCAAGTACACAAGAACTTTTGCATACTTCTAGAGAAGAGAAAGTAGGAAGCTTTCTGGGCTCTGCATACTCTGGTGCATCACTTTACCGGTACGTATATATCTGTGTGTTCCATTTTATAGTTTCAAACAACCTGAAGTATAAATTAATTCTCAGAATTTGCTATGGCCTGTTTCTAATCAAGTCTGAGGTTTCTCTTGATTTGTTAGAAAATATGGCAGTGTTTCCTACAGTAACTCCATGACTCACTATCACCAGATTGGTGGTCCCTAACAGAAATTCCATAGCATCCAATCAA
This sequence comes from Chaetura pelagica, assembly GCF_000747805.2. Taxonomy (NCBI): domain Eukaryota; kingdom Metazoa; phylum Chordata; class Aves; order Apodiformes; family Apodidae; genus Chaetura; species Chaetura pelagica. The sequence continues at coordinate 7,363,626 of NW_009952893.1, read as the reverse complement.
TAGGTACTTCCCTTGAATAATGGAATAATTGTCAATATTTTAACAACTGGTAGTACTTCTGCCTAAAAACAGAATGTCTCCTTTCTTGCAAAGTTTGGAAGCAAGAACCAGTCTCTGGTAGCCCCACAGTACCGGCTTGCAACATCATGACCCCATGGGAAGCCTGCACTGGAGCAGACTCCTGGCAGGACCTCTGGACTCATGTAGAGAGGAACCCATGCTGGAGCACGTTTGCTGGCAAGACTTGTGACCCTGTATGGACCCACGCTGGAGCAATCTGTTCCTGAAGGACTGCACCCTGCGGAAGGGATCCATACTGGAGAAGTTAGTGAAGAACTGCAGCTCATGGGAAGGACTCACATAGGAGAAGTTTGTGGACAACTGTGGGAGGGACCTCATTCAAGAGCAGAGGAACAGTGTGAGGATTCTTTCCCTGAGGAGGAAGGAGCAGCAAAGACAATGTGTGATGAACTGACTGGAACCCCTATTCTCCATCCCCCCATAACAGTGAGGGGAAGGAGGCAGAGAAATTGGGAGCGAAGTTGGGAACAAGAAGAAGGGAGCAGTGCAGGGGAAGGTGTTTAAAGAGTGAATTTATATTTCTCATTCTCCGACTCTGGTTTGAATTACAGCAATTTAAACTGATTTACCCAAATCAAGTCTGTTTTCCCATGGAAGTAATTGGGGAAGGATCTCTCCCTGTGCTTGTTTCAACCCATGAGCCTTAAGTTTTCTCTTCCCTGTCCTGTTGAGGAGGGGAGTGACAGAGCAACTTTGGAGGTACCTGGCATCCAGCCAAGGTCAACCCACCATATAGATTTAGAGAACAGTGTCTAGAATTTATAGACAAGGACATGAACCTGCACGAGTGGATCCAGAGGAGGGCCATGAATATGATCACAGAACTGGAGCACCTGTCCTGTGAAGACAGGCTGAGAGAACTAGGGTTGTTCAGCATGGATTAGAGAAAGCTCTGAGGAGACCTTAGAGCAGCTTTTGAGTACACAAAGGGGCCTACAGGAAAGCTGGGGAGGGGATTTTTATAAGGGTGTGTACTGATAGGACAATGTGGAACGGTTTTAACCTCAAAGCATTCAGATTCGATTAGAAATTAGGAAGAAATTCTTCACTATGAGAGTGGTGAGACACTGAAACAGGTTGCCCATGGAAGTTGCAGGTGCCCCTCCCTGGAAGCTTTCAAGGCCACATTGTATGAGGCTTTCAGTAGCCTAGCCTAGTGGGAGGTGTCCCTGGCCATGACATGGGGGTTGAAACTAGGTGTTTTTTAAGGTGTCTTCCAACTCAAACCATTCTATGATTGTGTGAATATTTTACTCCCAAGAGCATAAAGCACCTGAATAATGTAGATTTCATGACACATGCAGTTTCTGAATGCTTTGCTGAAAACAGTCGTCTCGTTATCCATGGTTTCTGTTGTTTCCATGTTAAATAACATTTTTAAAAAAAAAAAAAAAAAAAGGAAAGATATATATATAAAGAACTGCACACAGCTTTAAATATCTGACAAGTAGAACCACTCTACTAGCAAGAGCTAATGAATACTTTGTTGAAAGTGTCCTTCTTACAGAAACTAAATATCACAAGATGGAAAGATCAAACCTACACAGATTCTTGTTATGAGGAAAGCTGCTATTTTGCATTGCAGTTGTTACTTCCAGGCTACCATGGGGAAAGCAGGTACAGTTTTTTAGTTTCAAAAACAGTCAAGTGAGCCATGTTGCAGAGCTGCGACTTATGTCCACACAATAGTTGCACTTTTTGCCAGGAGCTAAGAGTGCTCAAATCCCATAGGCTTCTATAGAAACTCTGAGCAACATCTTAAACAAAAAAATCTGCAGCTTTCTGCTCTGTAGAGAAAAGTTTTGGTTAAGGGAAAGATTTCCATTTAATATATAATGTCCAAAGAGTGCATAAAAATTAAGAATATTAAGAACGAGATGAAATGTTAAAAGCAAAAGTACTTCAAATAAATATAGGAGGGGAGGAAGGTTGTACCTCAGTCTATTTCCAGTGAGACAGTTGGGCCCGGATTTATTTTAGTTTTGTGGCTTTAAGGTCTTTTCTTTCATTTTCAGGGGTCCTCTGAGTCAAAGCCAAAACCAGATCTTGCTGTCTTTTATAATTAGATTTAAATAGATTAAGCTGGGTATTTATTTTGTGCAGGTTGTTAAAAATAGTTAGCATCAAAATGATCAGAAGTAGTCTTTGAAGTTCATACCACTTAAGATGAAGCGATGGAATTTCACACCGGTATTGGTACTACTGATTCTTTGAGCAGACTGGTAATAGCTTAATGCTGTTAAGACAATGAGCATTAGAAATTAAGAGGATCAAGACACATTTAAATGAAAATTTAACACCTGGCAGACACAGCAAAATCTGTGCCACTAGTTTTTTGATGTACTAATGCATCTATCAAGTCATAAATTTTAAAAAAAGAAACTTGACCTTTTATTCTTCTCTTTTCTCTCTTTTCCTTTCTTCCTTACATCCTTCTTATGTAAATAAGCCATCCATTACTGCTGGAAGTAGGTAAGAATACCAGGAGTTTTTGCCTTCTCATTAGCTGTGGAGAAGAACTATGCAGAGCTACAGAGGTATGGTCCTCATTTTCCAAGTTTCTGAGTGTGTTTTGGCATAGGCCCCATGACCACCACTCCTGATGGCATTAGGTCTGGAATATATTTGAAGTTGTTCACAGGCACCACAGCATGTGACAGAGCACCATAGTTTCATCTTCATTGCTAATAAAAGTAGGAGGATCCTTTGTAAAATTTATAAATGCAGTCAGTTCCTCTAAAGAAGGAAATGAAAAAGATTGGGACATTAAAGGCTGTTTCCTATAAAAAGGGCACGATTACTATAAGCAATTTTGGATGTTCTCTGTCGGTAGAGCTCCCACTCTCCTTTAGCCTGGTTTCAATAGAATCCAATCAATAGACACTTCCTTTGAAGAATGGAAAAGATTGCTACAAATATTATCATAACTGCCAGCAATGCTGTATGAAAACAGTGTCTTTTTAAAGGACCTGATTTGTCTTATATGCATAACCATTTGGCAAACCACTTCAACATCTGCATGAAATACATTTATCAAAGTTGTCTCAACTGTTACTTTAGAGTAGACATGGACTATTACAGAAAAGTAATAAATCAGTGGATGTCCAGCATGAAAAATAACTAAATTATTTTTGAGCTTGATTTGTTTAATGAGCAATTAATTGCTTATACGGATCACACACAGCAGTTTGTGTTTTGTGGGGTTTTTTTGTGTTCCTGTACCACGTCAGATTTTCCACTCTTTCTTGATTTCTGGATTGTTGTTAAAAGTTTTTCCTGAAACAATCTTTAGTAGATCCTGGTCTTTATATTGCATGTCACGAAAATGAGATCCTCATCAGAGCACCTGCCTCTCACTACTATGAGTGAGCCAGACCTGTCCCATGCTGCTGTCAGTGATCCAGCTGTTGGTGCTGACCATATTTGCCTCTAGTCCTCAGCACATAAGCACCATTCATCAAAATGAAGAAGCAGCGAATGTGTTAGGAAATCTTTATGGTCACTGTCCCAGTTCCACTCAGTAGTAGTTTTCCACAATTTGTTTTTTTTTCCCCATAATGAACTAGCTGTCCCATTTCTCCATATGCTCAAAACCAAGCAACTCTCCTCATCATCATCTAACATACAAAACAGGTGTTGTTGGAATTCACTCTTACTTTTACACTCAAAGAAACTTCAATGCATTCTTCTCAACTCAATTTTGTTACCTGACCATGTAAGATACCAGTAGTCACTAAGAATAAACAGCAGCATTTACTCCAAACAATTCCTCATCCACAATTGAAAAGCTCCAGCGTATTTCTAAAGTGGGAAAACTGAGCACATATGAAGGTCTGATATACACACTAAAAACTAGTTTAGGTCCAAAAATCTCACAGAGGCAAAGATTCTAGACCTTTAAAAAAACAAGAAGATGACATTTTTAAGAGAATTTTGTGCACTTTGCTGGAATCTCTTCTTGCATATTCTATTCATTTAGTCTTCTCTAGGCATCTGCTGCCACGGACTGGATCCTGGAGTAGATGTACGTTATGTTCATTCTTATGCTTATGTGATTCCTTGAACAAATGATCATAATATCACCAAGGCTGCCTAACTGTTGCTATGTGGCTGCCAGTATTTCACTGTTTATTTTAATGCTCACCTTTATGGCATGATTTTTTCTCTTTACTGTTTTATTACAAGTTATTGTGAAGGGACAACTCTTTTCAGCAAAATATGTAGCTATTTTGACAACATCAGTGTAGACATTGCTGCACAAATGATAGGCAAGTTGTCTGCCTTTTAAAGAAAATTGATCCCTTGAAAATTCAGTTTACCCATTAGGGTCAGACTAAGAAGTGTTTAGATTTCACTCTGATAGGCCACAGAAACTGCTATTTGAAAAGTGTAGGAAAATCATGGACCTACAGCATAGTTGTTTGCATGTTCCTTTTCATTTCACTGTTAATGCAAGGATAGAAAAAAAAAATAAAAAATCTTTAGAATGTTGCTAAAAACACAGCAATACTAAAAACATGTCCTGAGGCTAAAAATAATCAAAAGATGACATAGCATTAGGAAGAAGCTCCTCCAGTTTTTATCCTTTTCTAGGCCTATGTTTATAGAAAGGACAGTAGGTTAGACAAGACCCGTCGCCTGCAATTCTTGTGTTCTCACCTAGTAGTTAAATGGGACAGAAGATATAAACCAACACAGATAAAAAAGATTCTCATATTGTAAAAACTGACATATACTTCAACAGATTTTAGTATACATATGAGCATGTTTGGACATATATTTTATATGGAGTATATATTAATTGATTTTGGTGCTTTCATATTCTAACCCTCCTAACACCAGTAATATCAATACTAAAATAATGAATTCTGGGAAAGCACTGAATCATGTTTTTAGCAGATACCATGTGCAAAGCAGTCATGGAATCATAGAATGGTTTGGGTTAGAAGAGACCTTTAAAGGTCACCTAGTCCAACCACCATGCAATATGCAGGGACATCTTCAACTAGATGAGATTGCTCAGAGCCCCATCCAACCTGGTCTTGAATGTTTCCAGGGATGAAACAACTACCACCTTTCTGGGCAACCTGTTCTAGTGTTCCACAACCCTCTTTGTAAAAAATTCCTTCCTTAAGTCTAATCTAAATCTATTCTCCTTTAGTTCAAAAACATTGCACCTTGTCCTTTTTACTATATAGTTCATCCCCATCTTTCTTAAAAGCCTCATTTAAGGGGGACTAAAAGGCCTCTGCAAGGTCTGCTGGAAGCCTTCTCCCCTCCAGGATGAACAAACCCAACTCTCTCAACCTGTCTTTATAGGAGAGGTGCTCCAGCTCTCTAATAATTTTTGTGGCCCTCTACTGAACCTCCTCCAACAGATCCATTTTTTACCTGTGCTGATAAATCAGAGCTGGACACATGTGTGGTCTCTCCCTTGACCTGCTGGTCACACATCTTTGGATGCAGCCCAGATATGTTTGGCTTTCTAGGCTGTGAGTGCACACATCCCCTGCTCTGTCTGGCTAATGCTTACACTGGAAAGCTATCAGTTGTTAATAGCCCAAAGCATTCAAGGGTTTACCTGTGTTCATATAAGATCACACCAGAGGTATTCATCTGAACATACACAAAAAACCCTGAACTTTGTGCCTGTAAACCCACGCTGAAATTTTTGCAAGGACAGACATAATGTACCTTCCATTTTGTTTCTATCAGGATGAAAATAAAGTGGCAGTATTGTTTATGAAGTACTTTGGCATTTTTTTCTATTTCTTAGCTAGTTAAGAGCCATATAGCACATAACCTTATCACAATTATTTATTATTATTAAGCCAAACGACAGCTTGATTTTTATTTGTTTCAATTTAATTTGTTTGAGAACTTTCTGAGTTCTTTGCAAAGACAATGCCACAATGTATACAGCTTGCTTTTCACTGCTAACCTTCAGTCTTTTATAAACTGCTAACTTGTAGAAGTAGCTAATCAAATAACTCATCTATGTAGAGCTGTTTGTATGGAGAAATGTATGTTCATTAACTTTACTGAGCTCTTCAGTAGTTTTTTGCAACTTGTGTGCTTCAACCTGCTCGTTATCTGAGGTAACTATTTAAAGCAGGATCAGGTCTAGTGACATGGTCTACATCTGATGTAGCACAGATTTCACTCAGGGATCTATTTTTGTTTCTATTAATGTTTCTGTGTTCTGTGTTTCTATGCCTAACTTCTTAACTGAATGTTGAGAAACCAACAGATTATATTAAGTGTTAGGGGAGATGTTACCTTTCTTTATAGAGAGGCTTTTATACACATCAATCTTCATTTCTTCATGTGGCCAGGAGACTTCATTTCATAAGGAGCATAACTTACCAGCCTTATCTACCCCCTCAATATGCTATTGATCATCATGATCTAAGACGTCCAGATGCAGTTCAAAATTTGGATGTAATGGCTTTAATTCACTGTATGAAGCTAACGAAGAAGAGGACTTAGCACACGTGTCAGTCCTGTGCTTTTCCTCTGAAAAGACAGAGTATAAAACATCATAAAACTCCTCTGTGCCATGGACTCCATCCAGAAGAAATTTTGCAGGAAGCAAAAGGAAGCTTACCTTTGCTGTGCTGGTTGTGTTCCAGTCCCCAGCACATGTAAATAGTCATAGCCTCACTGTCAGGAGAACACAGGCAATAGGGCTGCAATGTTTAATCTTTTTGAATAAGCTATTTAAAGAGGGCCAAAGTATAGCAAAAACAATTAGAGGTTGTTCAGTCCTTGGCTAGTGAAATCTTTGGACATGTGTGTGCTGTACTGGGAGAAGATGAAGTGTCTATCTATACCTTCAATGACTGCTAGCTTCTGTTCTGGATGTAAAGAATAATTTTTTTAAATGTATTTTCCAGATCTGGACATTGTCTGAGTGAAGTGTTTTCAGAAGTTTTCTTTGGATGTTTTGAAAATGCATGATCCAAAATAAATAGCTATTTTGAAATTATGTTCTCTGTTCAACAGCATAGATGTATCTATGAATATGGTATTTCTGAAGGCTTTTAGTTCTTCTGGGAGTGAATATGTTGCCTCCAGATTGACATGTGGGGGTGAGGGGTTGGGTTCCCACAAATACACCATGCGAAAACAGTCTTTTACTTCTTTTGAATGAAAGACAGCCCGAATGTATGAGTTTATTATTCAGTGCATGGGATTCAATACCTCTGATTTCTGTCTAAACTGAAAAGCTTCTAGTTGGGTCACTGTGGGTGCTCTATCCCAGGAAATGATTGATTAACTTTTTCTGCAAGTACCACGCTCAGTGTATAATCCTGCCTATAGCAGTGAGATATTCTCCATCTCTTAGCAGAGTGAGATTCCCCAAAATCCCTGCTTGCAGTCACACCCATGGCTCAAGATGGGAGCTGACTCAGTGGCTGATATCAATGAGACCCTGAAATGTAAGTCTTTGTTAAGCAAAATTTAGGAGGCACTGAGTTTCCATTTTTGAGAGTCATGACTTTAAATGTCAGATATCAATTCATATTTATTGGTGAAGAATATCTAATTAATGTTTGCTTAGGTAAAAAAAGATACATTTAGGTAGAATACTCAGTCAATTTAATTTTGTGACAGAAGAAAACAAGAGTTCTGAAAAGAAGTTCAGGGATTTCTTACTATTATCTTGAGGGAAGGATGATCATGGTTTCTGCATCCCTAGCCTAACTAAGGAGCAAGTCTAAATATGTCTACACATATTTTCATAATTCTATAATTTAGAAGGAAAACTGGGATGAGGTGAACTGTGTCTGCCCTGAAGGAAATCTGGGTAAAACAGGAAGTTTTGGGTTGTTTTGGGTTTGTTTGTTGGTTTGGTTTGTTTTTTTTTTACTTTTCCTGTATACAATACAATAAAAACAAGAAAACACACAAATATATAAATAAACTCCACTGTTATTAGGTTTTCTTCCTTTGGTCTCTTAGTAAGTGAGACAGCCCTGTGTTGCCTGTCTTTACAGGAAGAGAGACTAGTCAAGGATGCTCTGCTTTCCCATTCTCCTGGGGCTCCATGAGCTCCCCCAGAGAGTAGAACTTTCTGACCTGCTTTCTTGACTTACTAACATACCAGTTTAATGTGTGAAGGTCTTCATTTGCATTTTCTACAAGATAATAACAGGTTTGGGGTGTTTTTGGTTTTGGTTGTTTTGTTGTGTTTTTTTTCCCTGCTTTGTGGAGAGATAAGCATCTTTCGTGGATTAAATTAGTACAGAAACACTGATTTGAATTTGCTTTCCTCACTTATTTTATTAGCTTTTATTCTTTAAATGATAAAAATGCTCAATACACTTTATGCCCAATAGATGGCAGTGAAACACTGAAAATCCACCAACCTTGTATTTTTAATTTAAAATTTATTCTGTAGTGAAAATAGCCAGCTACTGCCCAACGCTCCTCCTTAACAACAGGCTAACCAACACTTCCCTCTCCCTCCAGATTCATACCTGCTGTTAGGAATCCAACATTTTAACATGCATAATAGTGTAGCCTTTGCTCTCTGATATTTTTATTAGGCTGTTTTCTCTGCTTCTGTTCTTCCTTTCTTGAATCTTCTCATTCACAGAAGTTTATGCCATCTTTTTTGACTAGATGTCAATCACTGTTGACAAGGTGATGAGAAATTCCTTCCAGTGCTTATCTCTTCATCAAAATAGCATAATCTTTTAGGCCTCTTCAGGATGGTGAGCAGCTGACCTGCTAATTATATACAGAAGACTTCTGTGTTCAGTCTTCTGAGAAATATAGAAGCTTGTACTGCATTGACTGGAGATTTTGTATCAACTGCATAAAATGCATAGGTTTTGCAGAAATCAAGGAAAAGAGTTGACTTTGGAGTTTAGAGGAGGAAGATGGTCTTCCACTGTATGTAATATTCCAAATTTCATTTGATAGCAGCCAGAGTTTTCAGAAAATCTCAGAGCTTATATTTTGCATGTTGTTGGCTGAATTTCCCCAAGAATCTTGTTGCCTTATCACCATGAAACTTCATAATAAAAATGATAATTTATTTGCACTTCAGAAAGATGTGAGCTACAAAAACTGTTGATTTTTATGATTATGCATTCAGTTTGGCAAGAGCTTCAAAGAAAGGTGCCATCAAAGCAATATTTGCTATTTGAGAACTACCCAAAAGGGCAAGAGGTGTGAAATATTTCCAAAAGGATTTATATGAACTCTGATAACCAGAAAAATCACACACCCACTTCATAAAGTCACTTATTATTTGTAGTGCATAATAAAAATTTTCTCCCATCCTGTGGGAATTATTTATTAAAGAATTTGCATTTATAGTTCCATTTACTAAGAAAGTTGCTTTATGGCTGCTTGGAAGAGTACGCAACTTTTTCTCTAAAGATTTGAGAGTTTCTCCTCAATTTCTTGGTTGTTTAACTTTATAAAATAGTATTCATCCACAGGGGAGCCCTTGACAAGAAGATCAGTATGAGAGGAGAAGTAAAGATAAGATAGAAAAACTAAGCAGGGATTGTTCCTAAGTAATGGTTTTACATGCTGCATGCTAAAATTCTCTTCAAGGGAAGCTTTCTACTTACTGATTTCCTTGGTTGACCTCAGCTGTTCCATGAGGACTAAGCTGAACATGTCTTGTCGTATGGCATACTTAAAGGGGCAAGCTGTGGGACTTGCCACTGGTGGCATGTAGCACTGCTGCTTTTCTAGAAGCAGAAGTCCAAGAATACAAGCCTGCCATTTTGTGGTCACTGCAGTGCAGCAGCTATTCCACACAGTCTCTGAAGACTGCAATTTGCAATAGAGACTCAGTTTTTTTTGCTTTAGTAGTAAAAAAAAATAAAAATAAAGAAATAATTTGTCCGTGTGATTTTTTGTTTGTTTGTTTTGTGTGTGTGTGTGTGTTTTTGTTGTTGTTTTTTTTTAACGTCAGCTACCATGCAGTAATTTTTTCCTGACTTCAATACTCCTATCTTTTTGGCCCACACCTCTTTCCTGCAACAACATCATAATAGCTCTGTGGTTTGGATGGAGGTGATATATCTCTGAATATCATGTCAAAGATCAGCATAAATTGTTCAAAGAACTGTTCTGGCATTGGACCAAAATTAACTTGAAAAAATCTAAGGTTGTATTTATACAATGAACTGTGCTAAACAATGTAATTATGCTTCATCGTGTCAACTCGAATAAACTTGAAAGGTTTCACTATTTTTAATGCCATTGTAAAAATGTACCAAAAGTGAAAAACTGAATACTGTGTATTTTTTTTACTAAACCACAAAAGAAGTCTAAGTCCAGATAATACTAAGAGTCTCATTTAAAAACCACAAACTCCTGAGAATTTAAGGAGTTAAGGCTAAAAATACAGTCTTAACTTATTTTGTTGTATTTAGGTATTGAAGAGGTGGAACTGCAATACCTACACAGGACGGGGTTAGTTAAGGATCCTAAACAGAGTTTGAAAATATCCACAGACACAGCATTATATGTCGCCAGTCCCATTTATGGATACTGCTATATTAATGACACAATATTTGTTTTAGAGGCCACCAAGTATCTTTGCCAGATTAAACATTTGTAATCTGGATCCAGCTTTAATATACTCTTTCAAATGGGAAAGCCACAAACAGCTATAGGCAACATCAACACACAGTCTCCCTCAATCTCTTCATTTGTCAGAATTACAGACAAGGTAGAGCCAATAATAATAAGCACCTTCCATAAGGACATTAATTAGAATGTGAAAACAATGAGACTCCTTGCTATGAACAAATCTGAGTTTAGCATGCTGCAGGAAAATACTACACTATTTCAACAAAAGACTAGGAGTAAAATGAGATCAGTCCAGTGAAATTACAGCTGAGTATAAACTTGCTTCCTTGTTTTATCCAAATTTGTTAATGATCCACAACTTTTGTGTACACCTGACCATCTTCTCCTTTTATCCTTCAGTCCTTGCTTATTATTTATGCATGCCTACACAGCAGATCTGTTCCCTTACTTATAGAACTTTACTCTCAGAAATGTTCACTCCACTTCCTTAGGTGGAACTAAGGCAATTATATTGTATTTTCTCAATAGACATTGGATTTGCGTCTGAAGTTCCATGGGCTTTCAATACCATGGTAATAGGGCAAATGGAGAAGAAAGAGGAGCAGTGATATTAAAGACAGCATCAATCTGAAACAATTTCACCAGTGGAGACATGATTAGCTGTATGGCTGCACCCACAGAGTTGTGGTCAATGGTTCAGGTTCCTAGTCGAGGCAGGTGATGAGTGGTGTTCTTCAGGGTTCAAGTATTGAGACCAGTGTGGTTTATCATCTTTGTGGGACACATGGACAGTGGGTTTGAATGTATCCTCAGCAAGTTTGTTCCTTATTCCCTTTCCTCCAGTTTGAAAATTTCTGTCCTCTGCTGTCACAGAATGCAAAACATTTTCCCTGAAAAATAGCCTTTGTAACAAAGGTCAATAGTTGTGATGTTGTGATCAATTTTGAGATTGCAAAATGGATATGCATTTGGGCTTTATGCAAGCAATGGCTTATTTGGCTATGTGGCAATCTAGTAATTCTATGTTCATCTTAGTGGCCTGTTCTTTACAGGGCACTTTATCACCTGATGTAAATATTCAAGAACCACAAGAAGAAGTCCACTAGAAAAGGCAAAAAGCAAACTAACACAAATATGCTGCTGTTTTCCATAAAAAAATTGGCACTGTGATAGCATAGGAATAAAAGAGAAACTCAACTTGTATAGACTATTTTGCCTCTAGTCTGCTTACCAATATACTATAGCTGAAAACTGAGACAGTATAAATTTTTTATTTTTATTTAATCTTTTCTGTTTATCTCAGGCATGTCAATTGCATCACTAAGGTTGATGTCATCTGCAGATTTGCTGAGGGTGCACTCAATCCCACGTCTGTGTCATTGATGAAGACATTAAACAGTACTGTTCTCTGAGGGACAGCACTTGTCACTTGTCACTGATCTCCTTCAGAACATTTGAGTCATTGAACACTACTCCATGGATGTGACCATTCAACCAATTCCTCATCCACTGAACAGCCCACCCATCAAATCTATATCTTGCCAATTTATGAAAAGGTTATTGTGGGGAGACACGTCAAAGGCCCCCAGAAGAAATCCAGAAATCCAGATAGATGTCATCTGTAGTTCTTAGTGTAGTCACTCCATCATAGAATACCACCAGGTTGCTCAGTCAAAGCTTGCCCTTGGTGAAGTCACACTGGCTGTCTCAAGTAAGGAAATTATTTCATGATTCAATGGTAGAACAATCTTACAGTACACATTGAACAGCATAAGCTCAATAAATCCTCCCTGTTCTGCCTCACTCTGTGATATATCTGCATAAGGATGCCTGTGTCCTGTCAGTTCTCAAAGACAGTGCTGAACATGCTCCAACACTGAACATGCTCCAACCAGGGGAACTGAGTCCAGCAACTCAGAGCTGGCATACCCAGATGCAGGGACACTCTGTGAGTGGTGTTATAATTATCTGCCTCTGATTTTAAACTACAGCTTTCTGAGCTGCTCTGGCCTACATGATGAAGGGGAGCATCTGGAAGAGCTCAGGATAAGCAGGTGCCTGAACAAGACCAATCAAAACGCTAAGCAATGGGGGATAACACTTAAGAGCATTTAGAAGTAAGAGTGGAATTACACAGAATCAGATGGAGAGACACAGGGCCTTCTAATACTCGAGAGGAATTTATTTCCTTCTGAGATTTGCCAGGGAATTATGTACATTGGGTAAAGTAGGAAGTGATCAGCACACCAGGCAGCAGCAAAATGACTGGGTTAATAACCTGTGATCAAATATCAAAAGATGCAAATCCTAACAAGGCTCTTTTTGGCATACAACTCAGTGCAGCTAAACTGATGAATCCTGCCTGAAAAGCCCAGCTGTTGTGAACAGCAGAGCTGTGAACACAACTTCCTAGCACAACTTCTTAACCTTAAAATTAATAAACTTACTGTGAAATTGAGTTTCTTCTATTCCAGATAAGGTTAGAGACCTTAGAGATAAGGTTTCAGCTAAGGTTAGAGACTTTTTGCTTAGTTTATTAGAAAGCTGTTAAGTTTGTATAAAGCTTGTGTGTGAAAGGAAGACACTTAATAGCGAACAATTAAAATAATTCAGATTTGGCTTGGGGGGGATGAGATACATTTTTACAGTTTATAATAGTCCACAATGACTACAGTATTGCACAGTCCAAAATACATTGCTACTGAATTACCCAGGGTTTTTGGTTGGTTGGTTGCTTGCTTGCTTATTTTACTGTGATCACTTTATTAATAGATCCATACCATCTGCAACATATGTGCCTTGAAAGATCATAGCTGGAGGTAGTGGCACTGATTTATAAAATTAGTTTTGAGTGCTTTAATTGATTTCTCTTCCAGAAAACATGTTTAAAGGATGACACTCTTGAGAATCCCAGTAGATTGAGTAATAAGTCAACCAGTTAATAACTTTGCATCACAATTTTTCTACTTTTTGAGGAGCTCATGTAAGCAAAATATTAGAAAAATCAAACTCTGATTAAGTGCTTTGAGCTCCAACATGATATTTACATCCAGTGGTCAAAAGTGGATATTAAAAGGTGATCTGCATTTTAAGAAGCACATGTACGAGGGGGAAAAAAATATAAATCCCACTATTCTGTTTTATTTCCTCATTCATGGAAGCTGTCTAGTGTACTAGCATATGCCAGCTCATTTTAACCAACATTTGTACATGTATAACAAGTAATTACAGAAAGTTTCAGGACATCCAGAGACTCACAAGAAAGCCTCTGCCCATTCTGATAAAGCAGAAATGGACTCCAACAAACAAATATTTACTCAGATATGTGAGTCACACATGCTGTAACTTAAGGTTACAGATGCTTCTTCAAGCCTGCAAGACACATCCAGTTCATATTTGCCAACTACAGCACTCTGTTGTATGTCCTCTTTTGCTCTATTCCAAAAATAGAAGCTCTATGGCTTAATTCTGTGTCTCTTCTATGTTGAGATATAGGAATTAGTTATGTAAAAAATTCGATGATGTATACTTAAGAATGTAGTTAACCTCTCTAGTATTTAGTATAAGGAAAAATAACAAGATTTGTCTAGTTTTTTATTTTTGTGCCTGATCTGAATTTGATGTATTGTTATATGCAGGAGCTGATTCAACACCTATTGAAGCTAGTGGAAGCATTGTGTTCTTTCTCCATAACAGATGCTCTCAATGTGATGCGTTGATCATAGAATCATAGAATCCTAGGGGTTGGAAGGGACCTCGAAAGATCATCTAGTCCAATCCCCCCTGCCAGAGCAGGGTCACCTAGAGTACATCACAAAGGAACGCATCCAGGTGGGTTTTGAATGTCTCCAATGAAGGAGACTCCACAACCTCCCTGGGCAGCCTGTTCCAGTGCTCTGTCACTCTCACAGTAAAAAAAATTTTTTGGATATTCACCTTGAACCTCCTATGCTCCAATTTGCACCCATTACCCCTTGTCCTATCACTGGTCATCACTGAGAAAAGCCTAACTCCATCTCCCTGACACTCACCCCTTACATATTTGTAAACATTGATGAGGTCACCCCTCAGTCTCCTTTTCTCCAAGCTAAAGAGACCCAGCTCCCTTAGCCTTTCCTCATAAGGGAGATGTTCCACTCCCTTAATCATGTTTGTGGATCTGCGTTGGACTCTTTCAAGCAGTTCCCTGTCCTTCTTGAACTGAGGGGCCCAGAACTGGACACAATACTCCAGATGCAGCCTCACCAATGCAGAATAGAGGGGGAGGAGAACCTCTCTTGACCTACTAACCACACCCTTTCTAATGCACCCCAGGATGCCACTGGGCTTCCTAGCCACAAGGGCACATTGCTGGCTCATGGTCATCCTCCTGTCCACCAGGACCCCCAGGTCCCTTTCTCCTACACTACTCTCCAGCAGGTCAGCCCCTAACTTGTACTGGGACATGGTGTTTCTCTTCCCCACAATTTTTTGATACAAAATACTTTCTCTTCTGTTCATCAGCAAAGTCAAGAAAATTACCATTTGTAGAAACAAAATTCTTGAAACATATTAAAAAATTAAAATTCATTA
The DNA here is from genome assembly GCF_000747805.2 of Chaetura pelagica. Taxonomy (NCBI): domain Eukaryota; kingdom Metazoa; phylum Chordata; class Aves; order Apodiformes; family Apodidae; genus Chaetura; species Chaetura pelagica. The sequence continues at coordinate 7,348,410 of NW_009952893.1, read as the reverse complement.
AAAGTGTCCTTTCCAAGCCAACTAGCATGCACAGTCTTCAAAAGATTAGTAGTTTTAAACATTCAGATGGCTCAGAAGACATGATTGTGTTTGCGGGGTGTAATTTTTGGTGATATAGTATTGAGAGTCACTGTCTACAGAGTGTAATGATCTGTGACCACAGACAAACTGACCTCAGGATCATCAGCCAACCACAAACACAGCACTGGGATTTAAATATGGCTTCCAAAACCACAAACCTCCACCCACTGAGCTAAAACAGCAACTCTACCAGATCAGCTAATAGAGAGGACTGATGAACAAACGCACAAGGAGGTGCACAATGTTTTTACTGCAGCACACGTGTACTTCAGTGATCACATCATTAGCAGGTACCAGAAGGTTAGGCAAAATAAAAGCTTCTTACACACGCAGACAGAGGCTATACAGAGGAAGATCTATATTTGACAGCAGCCTTGGGACACACTTGGTCCCTTTTTAAATAGACTAGCATTCTCCCTGGCTAACATCCCCTTTGGGGCCTCTTCTCAGCCCTGCATCATTCATAATGATTCAGTGTTTTCTTTCTTCACAACTAGAGGTGGAGTGCTGTGATAGAGCCAAATAAACAGGAAAGTGCTGGACATATTGGAGAAAATTAAAGGTTCAAAAGGCAAAGCAGTAAAGTAGCTAAACCCATGACTCTTATCTGGGGGAAAAAAAACATGGAAAAAAAGAAAAAAGAACAAAACCTAAAGAGGAAGAAAGGGTATAATTTTCATAAACCAAGAGATATCCCTCAGCATTATAATTTTCAAAAACTAATTCCTTCCTTGCCATATTTCCATAAGAGAGTACTAAAACTGCAGAAAACAAAATGTTTCATCTAGCTAGCCATCATCAGGAGCCTTTGTCACACTTCTCAGTTCACTTGTGCCACGAATCGCAATAAACTTGGTAGGGGACAATATTTACAAATCTTCAACATTGTGGTTAAAATGAAGTGACTTGAAAAACAAGTCACTGGTGGAAACTGAAAGAATGAAAGACTTACACCAGCTAAATGGAGCTTTGCAAACTGGCCTTCAAGTACTTATATGGTTCATTATATGAAACCCATATAGAATTTAAGATTTTCTCTATCATAATTCCTTGCATTTACAGACAATATATTTAAAAAAAAAAAAAAAAAAAAGGCAAATGAGGTCATCATACTACAGCAATGTGACTAGCTGGAAATAACTGGGTTAAAAAAACACTGGAAGTATAAACCATCGAAAAATGTACTCACATTCTCCTTGGATCTTTACATTGAAATCTCCAATCCTGAAGGATTTTAAGCAAGTCAGTTCATCTTGTTCAATTAGCTCAACGATGTGTTCAGAGGCATCTGTGTTCCTCATAGACCTTTTTTTCCTAGAATGCTTTCAAGCAATTTTGGTGAAAACCTCATTAAATTAACAACTAAAAACCAGATCTTCAATCGTTATAAAATATAAGAACTATCTATTGATTCTGTCAGTTTGGATCAGGAGGAAATAGGGTTAGCTCAGGTGGAACTACTGGGAAAATACAAAACCAGCTCTAATGTTTGTTTTCGTCTCCCATCCCAGTCTCTTGACTGCCTGTTAAACTGTTATGTGACCATTAGATTTTCAATGGTTACTTAAGCCTCTAAATTCCAGAAAAACTTTGCTTCAGGTCAACACTGACAGGCTCCAAACTTCCAGTTTAGCTCCTTCCGAGCCTGTTTCCATTACTGATGTTACCATGGCACCAAAACCTTTTGATTAGGTATGTACATATCTGTCTGTAATCTGACAGTGGTAAAATGCTGAGTTCCTTTCTCATAGTTCAACTCCTTTGGGGCTTATAAAATGTGCATTCCTCCACTTCTCTCAAAATACAGTTTGATTTGGTAGATGATTGTGCTTATCAACACCTCCCCATGTCCCCTCTTCCCACACATTCACAAGGTAGCTGAAAGAGTAGTTCCTGTTTTACTTGACAGGCCAGTCATTAAAGCTCTGGGTGCTTTTAACATTTTTGACCCCTCCTTCACTAGGACTTTTTTCCTACTTCCAGAAGGCAAAATAAACTGCCAAGGCTGTGATATATTCCAGGATGGTCTCTGTGTCACTTTCCCTTGTAGTTCACATTGAATATTTAGTTTCATATTGAAGGTGAAAATACATGAGAAATTGAGAATGGTTGTCCAATGAGTTACGAAACTCTCTCGAAAGGGCAAACTGGGACCTTTTACTTACTGAAATAAAATATTCCTGTAAAGTGGAGCAGCTTTACCAAAGCTATAGTAGAGCCTCACACCAGGTCATTGCAATACCACAGCATCTTAGAGCTGCTGTTCTAAGCTTCCTTCTGGCAAGGAAGGGGACTAGACTTTGAAGCCAGTCATCATACACAAAATAAGGACACTGAGAAGTTACATAGATATCTATTACTATAACCATATCCTGATCTGTTGTTTTGAAAAGGACTGATCTGTTTGTATTTTCCCCTCAGATTGAATATCAACCAGAAAAGTCTTGAGAGTTCATAATTTTGTCTCCACTTTATATTTAGCAGTCAAGTTATTTATTCCAGTAACAATATTTTTTTCTGACTTTTTTTGCTGATTTGTATATTTTAAAAAATAGTCAATATATTAATTTGTTTTCCATTTTGTTTTTTGAATAAAACACTAAATCAATGACTGAAAAATATGTACTAATATTTGGTATTCGTATGGTAATATAGTTAATGTGTCTATACGGTAACAAAATAGTCCCCCAAAACATTGGATACAGGAGAAAAGCAGGATTATTTTTGTGAAGAAATTTATAAGTTCCCCTACTGAATAGTTTGGGTCATATTTTGCTTCTGAGTTAGTGGAGGAAATAACAATGAAAACATTCCTTTGGAAGTTTGGAATGATACCTGAGAAGCTCCAGGAATTTGCTATCAAACCATTCAGTATCATCTGGAAGAAACTGGTAACATAAATCTGACATCAAAGGTATTTGTCACTCAGGGGTGGTCATTGTCTATTCCTAAGACAATTGCCTCCCAAGAGGCAATTAATTGCACTAAATTCTCCTTTTCTACCTGGTAAGCCATAAAAACATGATGATACATCTCTTCATGAATGCCTCTGTAATGAGGTGCAGTTAGCTCAGCTCCATGGGAGGTTTGATTCCACTGATGGTTTCCTGTCTCTACATGAAAGATAGAGTTTTTTTCAGTTGACAGAGGGGGGGTATTCCCCCCTTTAATGAACAGTGTGTTTATGAAGTTGTTCTGCCAGCTCCAGGGGAACATAGCAGCTACAGATCAATTGCAGGATCTCAAACAGAAGTGCTGGAATATTATTAAAACAGGCTGTCTTTTATTCAGCACTACCAATGAACTCATATGGTGGAACTGCTGGGCCTTTTCCATCTTCTGACTGCCTGGATTGCCCTCCAGTCTTGTGGTGAAGGGACAAGGCAATTGCCAAGGAGCTAATGATCTTGAAGACGAGGGGAAGAGCCATCAAAAAAAAAGAAAAAGGAAATGTTCAATTAACACCCATTTAGCTTTCATAATAATGCTCAGACATAATTATGCTGTCTGGTGTTAGAGGCATATGTCTCATTAACAGCACTATACATATTTATGTATATTTTGGCAAGGAAGACTGAATCCTAGAATTTTTCATAACGACAACTTTGCTATCATTAACTTCACCCTACATTCTTGTGATTGCACTTCATTCCAACATTTTCAGACTCTTTTTTTCAAATAACTCAGTTAAAAATACAAGACTGTTTTGAAACCTACTGTTATTTTCCTTTGAAAATAAACATCTTTTGCATTTCTCAGTAGGAGACTTGCTTTGAGCTTACTCATGGTTTTCAAATTTCAGAGCATTTCAGGTCCAAGCTTTCCCTGTTCCTGCAGCTGATCCACAAAAAAATGAGCCCTTTAAGAGCTACACCAAAAATATGGAGCTTCAGACTCCTACTGTAGCCCTTATGGTACAGCATATATTTTCCATAAATCCAGATGTGCTGAGATGCAGCCATCTCTTGGTGGAGCTGAGCAGATGTTTAAGTGTCCCTGTGATGCTTGTGCTGTGATTTCCTACTTCTGTCTCTTGTGAAGGGCACAAAATACTGATGTCCCAAATAGGACTATCTTTGCTTTTATTTTGTCCCAAAGATCATATAAATAAAATGACAAATGGGATGTGATCAGTAAGGATTCATTTTACCCCAATTTCTAAAGATAATTTGAAACCTAAATAAGCACTTCCATTCCTGAATGTTTTCTGATGGCCCTCTTCCCTCAGCATTTCTCAATGGATACATCAGACAGTTTCTCACTAAGTATACTCCCCATGCACTCCCTCAACTGATTGAATCTCAATCCCATATAGCTAAGACCTTTTGCTCAGCTGTTTTAGGGGGTCTTCAGCAAGTGGGAGTATGAGTTCCATAGGCCAAGGACCTGAAGTATGCCAGCATCGCTTCCTAAATATTGTGAGAAGAGAGGACAGAATCAACCAGAAAGTCCCTCACCATGCTAGCACATAGACAGGTATAATAGCAGGCAGCAGCAAACCTCACAGTCCTCATGCTTACTGCTGACCTCAGTTTCCTCTCATGTTGCAGAAGGTAGTTAGAGCCAAGACTCTGCTTCTTCAAGAAGGCTACACTGTCCTCTTTGAGAAGACCACAAGTTTGTGTCTTCCATACCACATGGCCCCTGGCAGGTGATAGCCCACATGACAATTTAACAGTGTCACAACTGTAGACAGGGGAAGCAACAGTTCCCATGTGGTAACAGGTTGCATCTGTTCTCTCTTCTGCAAGGTAGACATGGATCAGCTGACTGGTGCAGACAAAAATGATGCTGTCTAAAGCATGTCACAGATATTGATATGCAGCAGTTGCTCCTGTCACCTTTCATCCTAGTAAAAATAGAATTATAGAATGGTTTCGTTTGGAAGAGGCCTTAAAGATCATCTAGTTCCAACCTCCCTGCCATGGGCTGGGACACCTTCCCCTAGACCAAGTTGCTTGAAGTCCCTTCCAACCTGGCCTTGAAGCCTTCTAGAGAGGGAGTGTCCACGATTTCCCTGGGCAATCTGTGCCAGTGTCTCACCACCATCATGCATGCCCTTGTAAAAAGCCCCTCCCCAACTTTCCTGTAGGCCTCTTCAGCTACTGGAAGGCCACTATAAGGTCTCGGCAGAGCTTTCTCTTCTCCAGGCTGAACAGCCCCAGCTCTCTCAACCTGTGCTCATTAGAGAGGTGCTCCAGCCCTCTGATCATCTTGATGGCCAGAGTGCTGTAGAAACAGAGCTGAAAATAGTCCATCTTTTAATAAAATTATCTCCTACTAAGGATCTTTAAAAAGGCAATTTACATTAAAAGAAATTCAGTGTCGTCTGTAATTTCAAACAGAATGCCTATTCACATATGCTGAATCTAAGATTACAAAATGGGAATATTAGACTATTTCAAGGATATTTTTATGCTAATAAAGATTCAACTGAAATGTAAATCTGATATTTGCAACTTTCAATGGAGTGAAACATTTTTTTAAAATAAAAGATGTTTTTAAAAAGGTAATTATATTTCAACCAGTCAAAATACTTCTGATTTTTACTTCATATATTAGAAATAATTTCTTTACTAAAAGAGTGGTTGTACACTGGAACAGGCTGCCCAGGGAGGTGGTGGAGTCACCATCTGTGGAAGGATTTAAAAGAAATGTAGATATACTGCTCAGCAACATGATTTAAGCACTGAACGGGTAAATTAGGCTATGGTAGGGAGATTTAGGCTATGGTTGAACTTGATGATCTTCAAAGTCCCTTCCAACCAGGATGATTCTATGATTCTATATATGACAATAAATTTCTTTTTCAATAAAACACCACAAGAAAAAACTTACTTTGGAATTACCAAAATGCCTTTTATTTTCCAAAAGAAAGAAAAAAGTAGACTAAAATGCTCCAAAAGAAATATTTTTCAAGATTTCCAGATTTATGGGTAAAAATTTTGCAAGATCAAACTCCGACTAGTTTTCTTCCATACTGTATGAAACCTACTATGCTTACTACACTCACTGTGCCTGTTGTAAGGATCACCTGAGCTTTCACAGAGGGCAACCAGACAAATTGTTGTTACAAGGTATTGACAGGGAAGCTGAAGTTGGACTCCTAAAGCTGCTATCATTCCTCTTTACTGTCCTGTGTTCTGGGTTCCTTTTGTGAAGAATGGTATTATACTTACAGAATAGGTATTAGGTTTTGTACAGCCTGCTGTTTTATAGAATTTTGTAGTATCTATTATAAGATAAGTTAATAAATAATGAGAGGAAAAGTAAATTGATTAAATCTGAAAATTGCACAACTAGAATGACGTAATTGGAAGAAACTCAGTCATTAACACTCCAGGAGTAGAGTCAAATTAGATGCATTGCAAAATCTCAGCACTTTGTACTGTTTATCCATTGCGAATTTCACACAATTAAGTGGCAATAAAAAACATATATATGTTGGCTAATGCAGCTTCTGAAAGATGATCCTTATATTGTCTGATTTGATGTGATGACAGCTGTAGTGCTGTATTCCATGGATTTGCACATAATGGTCTAGAACATTTTGTTTTAAGGAAGGAGTGGGTGGTGAAATTACCTTTGTTTATTCATATTGATTTTCCCATCATCTTCAAGATACTCACATCTCATTAAGTAGATAGAGAAAAAGAAGGCTCATTAAATGGGGAAACCTCAGTTTAGACACATTTTTTCTTCACATTTTCAACTCATATGTCTGTGAGATAGTCTCTTCACTAAAGGTGCAGCAATAAAGCTCCCACAGGTGGACTCATGTTAGTAACAGGGCATGACACCAAGCCAGAGCACACAAAATCAGGTGGCATAACATTTCAAAGTTAAGCCATTTAATAAATAGCTCTTTTGCTTAAAAGCAGCATATACATCTATATACATAAATGATATTATCATGAGCCACACAGACCTCAATGACAGTTGTTTAGAATGTGTCTGTGTTGCCTAATCCAACATTACAGCTCTCACTTTCTCATTCCCGTTAGGTTCAAATATTCAAAAATATTTTAAACTGTTTGCTGTGTTTTGTTTGATTTTTAATTAACTGATTGAATTCAGATTTCAGTTGTCTATAGGGACTAACTCTCACCTTTTTAAATATAACTTCTTCAGTCTCTACAAAATGCTTCATGTCCCTTTCCTCCACAGAAATGCCGACAGTGGCAGGAAGGTTATTTGTGGCAGATCATGGGTAGATGTCACTGAATTATTGACAACAAAGCTGTCATCTTCTTCATTCTGCTTGAAAAAAGTACATGAACACCACATGTGTTTTATTTTAGCACAATATTGAATACAAGCTAGAACTTGTTCTTGTTTGTCATTCTCAGTTTCTGAAGGCTGGCCATAAGGGGTCTTTTTGTTCTGCCAAGGCGAGGGACAAAGCCCCTCTAGTCGTATTTCCAGCCCTTCAATCTTGACTGAGATGATGAATAACCTCAGCCATCAAAGACAGACATTGGCTCTGAATTCTGCAACAGGACAGTAAAATGAGTAAGCAGAGATAAATATCTAGGTCCTCTAGTATTGCACTTCTACAGGTGTGAAATCAGGGGCCTCTGTGTTGAAAGGAATGGAGTAAACCTCACTGGTATAAAACTGGTGTACAATGGTGAGGAAACCTGCTGGCCAACCTAACGTATGTGCAACTGATATGAAAACCTGAAATGAAAATGCTAAAATTTCTTTTGGCAGGAGCTGGTTTTATGGAAAGGAAGCAAGGCAGCTGCTCAGGAAAGAGGCAAGATGTCTTAAAGTTGAAATTAGGTAGCAATGAATGTTGTTGAACATGCATATTGGAAGATGGAGGAGCAATGTCTTACTCTTGCATGTGGTAAAAATTTCAGTCTAATGTTGGCTCTGTATTTACTCAGAGTTTTTTTCTTTACTTGCTTACAATCAGAACAGCTATCATACAATAGATGTTAAAACTGGAGAAGACCCATTAGATAATTGTCTCCCAACCAAGGCAGGGCGTGTATCAACAGGGAACCAGGAGACCCACGTGGTTAAACAAGAAACTGCTGGGCACACACAAGTGGAAAAAGAATCTATGGATCACAGAAGGAGATGCTGGCCACTTGGGAGGAATATAGGACTGTTGTCAGAGGATGTAGGGAGGCAATTAGGAAAGCTAAGGCCTCCTTGGAACTAAACCTTGCAAGTGAGGTCAAAGACGATAGAAAGGGCTTCTTCAAATACTTTGCAGATAGAACTAACACTAGAGGCAATATAGGCCCACTGCTGAATGAGGTGGGTGCCCTGGTGCCAGAGGATATAAAGAAGGCAGAGGTACTGAATGCCTCCTTTGCTTCTGTCTTTACTGCTGCAGACTCTCTCCAGGAGCCCCAGATCCCTAAAGCCCCAGAAGAAGTCAGGATGAAGGAAGAGTTTGCTTTGCTAGATGAGGATTGGGTTAGGGATCAGTTAAGCAATCTGGACATTCATAAATCGATGGGTCCTGATGACACTAAACTGGGAGGAGTGGCTGACACACCAGAAGGCTGTTCAAGACCTAGACAGGCTGCAGAGTTGGGCAGGGAGAAACTAAATGAAATTCAACAAGGGCAAGTGTCGACTCTTGCACCTGGGGAAGAACAAACCCATGTCCCAGTACAGGTTGAGGGCTGACCTGCTGGAGAGCAGTGTAGGAGAAAGGGACCTGGGGGTCCTGGTGGACAGGAGGATGACCATGAGCCAGCAATGTGCCCTTGTGGCCAAGAAGGCCAATGGCATCCTGGGGTGCATTAGAAACGGTGTGGTTAGTAGTCAAGGGAGATTCTCTCCCCCTCTATTTTGCCTTGGTGAGGTTGCATCTGGAATATTGTGTCCAGTTCTGAGCCCCTCAGTTCAAGGATAGGGAACTGCTTGAAAGAGTTCAATGCAGATCCACAAAGATGATGAAGGGAGTGGAACATCTCCCTTATGAGGAAAGGCTGAGGGAGCTGGGTCTCTTTAGCTTGGAGAAGAGGAGACTGAGGGGCGACCTCATCAATGTTTACAAATGTGTCAGGAGGATGGAGCCAGGCTTTTTACAGTGATGTCCAGTGATAGGACAAGGGGCAAAGGGTGCGAACTGGAACACAGGAGGTTCCATGTAAACATCAGAAAAAACTTCTTTACTATGAGGGTGACAGAGCACTGGAACAGGCTGCCCAGAGAGGTTGTGGAGTCTCCTTTGCTGGAGACATTCAAAACCCGCCTGGACACGTTCCTGTGTGATGTGCTCTAGGTGACCCTGCTCTGGCAGGAGGGTTGGACTAGATGATCTTTCCAGGTCCCTTCCAACCCCTAAGATTCTATGATTCTGTGTGATTCTGTGATTATATCACTTTTTTATTTTGTTCAGTACTGTCTTCTGTTTCATGTAACTGACTTACCTTATACCTTCACTGCATTTGGAAAAAGCTTGGTGTATTTGAACTACTCTCCTGGTCTTTTATTCTGTAAATTTTGGTTTCTAAGACTATTTTATTTGAAAAAAGGGATAAAATAAATCTTCTGTCCCTGACTGCTATTAGAGGGCTAAATGTTTTTCAAAACGAAAAGTTGAAATAACAGCTCTAATGATAGAGTGATACAGAATGTGGGAGAGAGTTTATTTTGGTATGTAAAAGGGGACCATAGAATTCAAGTTACAGGGATTAAAAATTATTTTACCAAAAAAAAGTTTATCTTTGCCAGAAGATAATTTAAGCTAGAGGTTTCTTTTTACTGTCACTCTGGTTAAATCTAATGGGCCTCTTCCTATCATCTTTATGCTTATTCTGCCTCCTACCTTGTCTGCAATTCCTCATTCTCTCACTTCCTGATTTCTGCCTTCTTTTGGCTTCCTGGCTATATGTCTGCTTCATTCTCATCCTGCTTTGTTGTTCAAATCCTGCAGCAGTATCCTTACTCCTCCTTACTCTTACTGATCTATCAGATAATTTTTAATTAAAATGTATCAGCAAATTTATCTACATGCAAACATGTCCCAAACTGTACTTGTTTTGTTTTTTTTTTTTCCTGAAGTTCTAAACCCTATATCTAGTCAGATTTATGTCTTTCCTTCCTTTTTAACACCAACTTCTGGTTCAGGGAGAACCAGAAGGAGCAGGAAATTATTCAGGAAAAAAGGTATCTGAAGGTTTTTTGGTATAGATTTGTCTATTTAATTTTCAGTTGACTGTGTCAAGAATGAGACTGGCCAGATGCTAGGATCTGTAATCTCTTTCCTCTTTATCTACATAAGCTATTTATCCAGCTGTATTTAAGCACGTTTTCTGACCCTTTCTTTATTAATGTCCATCTTTGCTAAGTATTTCAGTTTCTAATATTGCCATGATGTCATTGACTATACTCACAGTCAGCTTGCCTCCTAATTCAAGTGAAATGGCTGCTACAGACTTGATTTTCAAGTCAAACAAATTTACTATCCCATGTCCACATCTAGAAGGAACAGAGAGAGCACAAGACAGAGAACTTAGTGCAGATCTCACCTCTTCTAGTATGTGTTTGTCTCCCACAGTGCAGACAGAAAGCAACTATTTCTGTCTTCATTACCTTCTTAATAAAATTGTTTCCTCAGGGTTTAGACTTCTGACTTTTTGTACAATATAGTTGTTTTTTTTTATAGTTTATTCTGCCTAGTGAATAATTTTGATGGCCAACAGTTGGTTTTGTTGATGGAGATGAACTGGTACATTTTTCATATTCAGAAAAAGCCAGATTGGTGGTGGACTTAGACCTGAATGTTGGTCATTTCTGTAGGAGTGTTTTAGGTCATGCCAAGCAGCAGCTTGCACAAAAAAATAAAAATGGCAAGACCAGGAACAGAAAAGAACTGGGATCTTGCTAGTGGACCTTAAATCTAAAGAAGCAGAAGCCCTGAGGTGTTGCCTTGTGAGTTCCCTTTTCCACTAGGAAGGGGAGGAGAGGAGGAGAGGAGAGACAGAGGCTTAGAGTCTGAGAAAAAGTTTTTTTGTGATTACACAGCAGAAGCACTGTTGTCTTGCTCTGGACCTCTTCAGATATCACAAGTGTTTTGTAAATGAAGTGATGGAATTCTCCATCTGTGTTCCTCCTCTGATCAGCTCTCACAGACCCTAGCCATTGTGGCATGGCATGACCAGGAAGAGAGAAACTTGCAGTTCTGCTCCTACGACACACACAGCTGGGCAGAGCTGAACCAGCTTTCACTGGAGTCGCTGGCAAACTTTCATGTCTGGGCTAGTGCCAGATCAGATCAATAGAACTGCACCTAATTGAAAGCCTTTAATTTAAGGGATGGGATAGAACAAAAATAACATCTCAGGTTATTAAAATATCTGCTCTAACAGGAGAAAGCATAGCTCGTGTTATAAATCAAGTGAGAAATAATAAGGATTGGTGTTTTAACTGCAGGAAAATTAAAATAATCTGGTTGCAATAGTTCCTTTAACAACAACAATGATAACACTTGCACTTAGGTTTTCTTCTGGCAGGTTTTTTTCACTCTAAACTCTCTTCATGAACTTGCAGCTTTCATACACTTAGGTCTCAAGAGTAGCAGTGGAATGACCATTGGTACTTTTGCGGCACAGCTTATGATTGGGTAGAGACAGGCAGAACAGTTTTCTTTGGTTTTATCATACCATACTTTTATTTGGCATCATTTACAGAAACAGATCTCAAAATGTAGCTTGCACAGCACTCATTGGTGGTCCATAAACAATTAGCTCATCACAAACTGCACATTTCACTGCCTTTCTTCTCTTCTCTAAAAAGGCATCTAAAGCTTTATTGATTTTTTTTCCCTAGTGCTCCTTCTCAAGGCAAGCAAATGCTCTATTACTTGCAGGAATGTTATATGTTTCTGAATGCATTGGTTAAAAAAGTCTATCAGTCCTTCCACTAGCATCTCCTGACAGCTAACAGCTGGCTCTCCTTAACTATCTGGCAAGCACCTGGTGCACAGCAATAAGAAATTCTAATACTTGTATTCTTTTTTTAAAACATGACAAGGAGTCAATACAAAAACAAATCACAGTAATGCATGATTATTCCAGCCTCGGTTTGTGCACAGTCAGCATGCTGAGATATTCCAAGCCAAGAGGATTTTTTCCTTGCTTTTAAAGAAAGATTTATTCATAAGGGTGAAGAGGGCAAATTCCCAACATTTCAGCCCTCAGCTGGCTTTTGTCAAGGGTTTCTAATGCACACACATGGTGAGGCTTGGCTAAAGTGCAGGGGAAAAAAATTATTAAGTAAATTCTATGGATTGATATATAGCCTTTGTAGTAATGTTAAGATTTGCCAGACTTCTCATGGATGAGGAATGTGAAAGCTCAGGAATATATGCAGATCTGCATATACTTTTATACACATAGATAAATAGCACAGTCTTTGTTTTGCCACCATGTCTTTACCATTGTATTATCTTATTTTCCCATTAATTCCATTACATACAGTCATTAACCCTTTCAACTGCAGAGCTGGAATAAAAGTAACAAAATCTGGCCTTCTGTGACCCTAGCATGAGAGATCTCACTTCCCTTCCTCCCCACCTTTTATGGAGGGTAAAACCTATGCTTATCTGATGAGGCTTTCCTACTTTTTCAAATTAAAAAACACCCAAGAGAGCACACATATTATAAAGCTAACAAGCACCTGGGTTTATTTTTATTTCCTTTTTGGATCTTTTTCTGTATAAATGACTAAGATGAACACACATTTCACAGCTAGCTTCTATTTAGCTCTTTTGGGAGTCACTCAGCCCATGCAAGGGTTAGAAAGAAAGTGATAATCACTTCCCTCAGGTGGGGCACATACTGTTCTGTAGCAGGTGGTAGGTTCTTGTCTGTGTTCATGGAAATGTTGCATAAATCATTCTATGTTTAAAAACAAATGCATAATGTTATCCATTTTGCATGCCAAAATCACCATCTACAGCAGCCACAGTCCTGAGAGGAGGTGCTGAGATTTGTAACTCTTCTAGTTAGGTGTCCAAACCACCACTTTTCTTTCCCTCGGGCCTCTTGCACAACTCTTGCGTACTTGGCTGTGCCCCAGTGGCTTCTTGTTGCTTGTCTACCTGCCTTTTAACAAAGCTGTTCTACACTGCTTCATTTGCGAGCCTACTAAAAGTGTGAGAGAGGGGTTGAATCCCTCAGGATGAAGAGGAAACTAACACTAAGGCTTATGCTTGGCATATGGGTTATCTAACAAATAAGCAGAATGGAAAAAAATAAACTTCTACAGTTGCAGCACTTGATGTCACCATTTTAGCTTCCTTTCTTCTTCCCAGCCAGCAGAAGGAGCAAACTCCGTGGTCTATAGGTCTGTATCTTCCTGGGAAGACATCTCCAGCTTCCCATGCTTGGGATGTCAAAATTGAGTATTGCTTTCACCACTGAAAAGAGGTGAACAGGCTCTGCTTCTACACTAGCATATGCAGACCTTGTTGATAGGAAGAATGGCTCATTTATCACTTTCTTGGATTTAGAAACTTCTATTCTGTCTAAGCAGCTCTTTAAATAAAGAAATGACTTTATGGGATCTTGCTTTTTTTTTTTCTTTTCTTTTTTTTTTTTTCCCAGGTGTTATACCACATGGTGCATAGACTATTATTTTAATATCTCTCAGTCTCTGTGAGCAGGAATAAGATTATAAGTTAAAATGTGCTTGGAGAAACACATTGAATGAATAAAATATGATTGCATGAATTTAGAGTAGAAAGTAATTTCTGATACCACCCTCAGGGGCAAAAGATTTTCAGTACAGAAACAGCATTGTTTAGAAAGTAAGGACCATTGATGCAGTTCATTTTTTACCTAAAGCACATCTTTTACTTATTTTGTAGTCTTCAGGTTAAAGACTTTTATTGGCTCTGTTTCTTTGGTAAATGAGGCAATCAGAAACAAAAGCTTCCCATGTAGAGTGAGCTCCACATTATGATATCGTCTTTGCACACAAAGTTGAATAAACAGCATGCGCTAAAGTAGAAATTTCCAAAGACTCAAAGTTAAAATTATATTTTCCTTTGCTTAGTTTCATTCAGCTGGCATCTTGCTCCTTCCAGATGTATTTTCTGCTTTTTGTAACCCCTCTCTCTCTATTATATGCTTATACACCTTTTGGGCAAGTGGATAGAGCTTGCAGCCATCTTTAAACTTCTCTCTCCATTTAACTGTGGCAAAGTGTTACTACTTTAAAAAGGTCTGGAAAAGCACAACTCCTCATCTTAGTGGAGGAGAAATTACAGCTTCAATGGAATGAACAAAACTTTCATTGACTTCAAAGGGTTGTTGTTTGACTCCATAAATGTATGTCCATATAGCAGTATTTAAGAAGAGAATTTCCCAGAAAGTACCAATACATGTGACTCTGTGAAGCTGTTATTAGCATCCACAGCCACTAGGATACCAACCTGGGAGAAGAAAAAGGAAAAAAAAAAAAAAAGGAAAAAAAAAAGGGGAAAAAAAATAAAAATAAACAGAAGAAAAGGAAAGAGAAAAAAAAATTGATCTCTTGTAAAGAGCAGGGATCAAGTTATCAAATATGATGATGACCTAATGACATCAGCATCCACAGAGCATGAGTGAAAGGCTCAACGATGTAAAGATGATACATACACGTGATGTCTGAGGGCAAGAAGGTAACCTGGTTGGGAGAGAGGAGAATTACCTGCATCAAAAGCTATACTAACCACCATAAACCCCTGGGAAACACCCCGAAGTAGAAAGTGGCATAAAGGTAAAGAGAATTTAAAATATAATGTATAGAGGAATAAAATAAATAAAATAAAATAATCATTAAAAAAAAGCTACAAGTAATAGAAGATAAATCAATGTAATTCAGATGAAGCTTGTTTCCACAAAGGAGCAGGTGAATTACATGCCCTGGTGAATAAATAAAGGAAATTTTAGAAACATTAATAGAGCTTTTTCTTTAAAAGCATATTACTCCATTGTTCTTATGAAGAAATGCTTTGGAAAGAAGAAAAGTAAAACAAGTGAGGAGTTTGACACTGTTGTCAAGGAGTGGAGGATCTCCCACTGCTCTGTATCATTTAGCCAGGCTGTGCAACAATCTGGGTTTCCATGACAAGTGCCTTCACCATAACCTCAGTTTCCAAAGGCACTAGATAGTGTTGCAGCAATGAAACAGATGGCTTTTGAGTTGTGGTACAGTTTGAAAGCTATTGCATTCAGACTTTTTGCTGGAGCCTAATCATAGAACCATCAAAGCTACTTCGATATGCAGATTTCATGACAGGGCTATGAAAGGAAATGAAACAGATTCTGGAGGTATAAATGTCACAGCATCATCATGATGTCCAGCTACAGGACCCATATGGCCTTGTTCAACAAGGAAACAAAAGTACTCTGGCACTGCCAAAGACATCTGGTTTTGAGCCACTCTGGAAGCATCGCTTGCCCACAGCTCACTGACATACTCTTCCCAGGCATTACATTTTGGTATACATCTCTGGATGACTATACTGGGGTTAGAAGAATGGATAAAATAGACACAGACACATTCGCTCAAAAATACTGTGCTTATTTTTGCTTACAGACATACCCAAAATAATCAAACAGATATGTAAAAGAGGAATATTTTCCACTACCTGTGAGGGGAAAAATCTTTCAGGAGGTGGCTAATGCCAGCTATTTTTCCATGTCTGATATATCAGCAGGATTCTGGCATTACCCATAGGAAAAAAGACCACATGTCTGTGTATATTGAACACACCCATAGGGAGACACTGTTTTTTTTCAGACTGCCATCTCAGTTATGTTTGGCACACATGTTTTTCACTGGAAAATAGAAAATGTTGGTGGTATACAGCATGCTAAGTAGAAAGTACACTTTCTACTTGGGAGAAGTGAAGAAGTGGATGACTAGAAGCTCATGCAGCTATGGAAAGAGCTGGAGAAATTGAAAAAAGCTAAAAAAGGAAAAAAAAATATTAAAAAAACCAACACAAAAAACCAACCAAAAAAAAACAAAAACAAAACCCAAACAAACCACAACCAACCAAAAGAAACCCAAAAACCCAACAAAAACAAACAAACAAAAAACCCAAAACCAAAAATCCACCACAATTCTGTACAAAGAAAATAGCAAACATGTGGAGACATTTATATGGCAAGATCTGTAGGTAGATGACAATAAGTATGAAGAATTTATCAGTACATTTGCCCCAGCAAACAAGGAGCAATGCAAGTATGAAGAATGCTGCAGAAAAAAAAAAAAAAATGTGCCAAAATTAAATTCAACTTCAAGCAGCAAGCCAAGGGTTCTATAGAGCCTAAACAGACACAGGGATATTAAAAGTTTAGAGAAGACAAAATAGTATTTTAATAATGCCAATACACTTCGCCTCCTACATGGATGTTAGCACAGCCCTCTCTGTGCTCTGTTCTACATTCTAGTCAAGTGTAGACTCATCTGCCATGGCTCCCAATAAAAGTGAATTTCAATACATTCAGTTAAAGAGGAGACTTTGGATGTGATCTGGGTGAAAAAATTTTCCAAATTATGCAAGGTCCTTGTTGGTTGAAACTACCAGCGCCTCACTGTTGCCAATGTCTACAAAAGACTGCAGAGCAGCACTCTAAGCTGTAATTGCAGATGTATGGGCTGCAAATTGAGCAAGACCTCAGAAGGTTTTGGGCTTACAGACATACTTTCAAATTTTTTTGACAAAAAAATGCAGTGGAGTAAGTCCAGTTCTAGATTTCACAGACAAAATCAAATAAACCTCTCTTGCCTCAGATGAAATGGAGATTCAAAATGATGGTGCTAGAGTTCAGGATGAAAACCCATAGAAAGCAGAAAAAAAGCTATAGACACTGCCAAGTTGATAAAATATATTCTTAATCTCTATTATCTGTGAAGGAGAACTCCTTATGATATTTTCCATTACATATTGTCATGATGTTTGTGTAAAGGCCTGTTATATGCGTACAGAATGCAACTACTGCAATGGTCCCCCAGTTACTATAGGGATGATATAGACATAAGGAAAATTTGCCTGAATGACCAACCGATTTTCAGGTTATTGAGTTACTAATATAAAAGAAAACAAACAGAAATAATTTTTTTAAAAATTAAATAAATAAATCAAAGAATATCAAATTAATGCCTCCTTTCCAGGTCACCGGGGACCTGGAAAATTAAAGACTGAGACAAACTCTAAAACTTGGTATAAATGGGCTCTCAGGCACTGTATGGTTTCATAAGGAAGCTGTCTGCCTCTCTCCCAGCTTGTAAATGGCTGTGAGACCACAATTATTAACTGTGGATATATGGGGTTGTCACCCTGTAGACACATACCCTGTAGGCACAGTAGATATTTTCTCAGAAAAATAAAGAAAATTGAATTTCCTAGTTCATATGACAAGTTCCGAGACTGATAAGAACTGTTCTGTGAAAGCATAAAGGCACTCCAAACCATGGTATTGGGTTGGTATAGACTTGCTGCCCCTTGACAACAGTTCATCCTGTTGAAGTCACAGTTTAGAGCACCTTACACTGTGTGCGAACTGTGGACACTGTGACTGTTTTGAAGTTCCCACATCCGAGATCATAAACCCCAACTACCTCCACTCTCTATATCAGGATGAGAGTTGCATACAGGTCAGCTTCTCCACATACTTGGGTACCACCTTGGGAGGAAGAATAATTATTCATGTTTTGAAGAACTACTCTTTTTCTGACTGCAGCATGGCTCCTTCCATGGAAGAGAATTTTGCCAGATTGACAGTGGTACCTCTCTGATTTTCTGCGGGTATCTATCTCCTTTGGTCAGAATTCAGATTTTAAGTGGTTTACAAGAGTAGCCCCAGCTGTGATACTCACATTGTAGCTTGATGATCCAAGTTTGTGTGCCTCTGGGAGCCCCCTGTATTCCAGCCGGCTTTAGAGGTTTAGCCTGAGGTGCCCATGCTTGGCCCATAGTCAAAGTCCTACATGCCCTCATGGCAAAGCATTCAATGACAACTTGGGGAGAGAGCTGTGGTGGTTTTATCTGCTTGATATCACCACACAGACAGATGCATGAGAAATCAAGTCTATCCATAGGCATGTAAATATATCTGGAGGGCACAAGGAAGCCTTCTTTTAGGAATGCCAGCTGTGTTACCCTACAGCCAAGCCCAGTGCTATTCGTGCATCACCTGGCTGTTTGTGGCTGAGGGTGCTATTTGCAATTAGTAAAATGGGTGTGATTTGTGGAGTTTTGTGGGGATTTGTTTGTTTGTTTAGGGGTTGTTGTTGTTTTTTGGGGGGGTGTGTGATTTTTCTCCTTGGACAGAGGCACATAAAAGAACATCCCCTGACTACTCATTCTGATGATGAGTTCAGGCTCTCAATACCAAAAGATAGGTTGCTATCCATGTAGGATACATAAAGACAGTTTTCAAGTATACAATGAAGCTCAGGTGTAAAGTATACACACATAAATGCATTCAAACAGAATTTAAATTCAATTTAGATATGTCCTTTACTATCTCCCTGAAAACTTGTGTTCTTCAGGGAGCAAATCAACTACAACAAAACCAAAAGATGCCTCAAAATAACATAAAGTGTAAATATTGATAATTTTACTTTTTTATTTAAATGCATAAATGTTACAAAATAGATCAAAATGATGTACATTTCTTTATAGTTTCATAGCATTAGAAGTTGAAACACGGATACAAATTTATATCTCAAGTATAACATGTATATAGCATCATATGACAATATGAAAGAAACATTATTTTGGTAAGTTCACTGCAAGACGTGTTACAAAACAAGCTTTCTTCTCTGAAAGAAACACATAGACCCCCACCTACAGAATTCTAAAAAAAAAATCTGAACAAGAAATTATGAAAATATATAATGAAAGGGGAGAAAGGACATTCTACTGTATAAACACCGAGCTTTTTTCTTTTTGCTTGAGATCAAATAGAAAGCATAAAAAAGTCATCATTTTTCATCTTCAGCACCTTCAGTCTTCAGACAAAACTTTTCTTATTGTATATGGAAAAAAGCAACTACAGATAGCTTGCTTCTTAAAGGAACCCTGCCCTTAAGCACCATTTCAATTATGTAAGAGCACCTTACATGAAACAAAGATGTTTAACTCCCAGAGCTATTAGATTCCAATATTACCATTCACTCTTAAGGAACTATTTTATTACCTTGCATATTGTATCTAAGATACTTCCTGACTTACATGATGATATATTGAAGCTGCAGCGAGTTTGCAGCATGATGAACAGTCCAGTGATTTGAATAACTATTGATGTTGTGAGCTCAACATAGAACCTGATGTTCTCTCTTTTCTCCTGCTGGCCAAAAAAACCTCAAGCATAATTTATATGGATTGTCAGTATAAGGGATTCTTAAAGAATTTACAAGCTGATTGCCAAATGATAAGGTGCCAAAAGCTGAAGGAATCGTAAAATCTTTTTCCAGTCTGAGTTTCATTTTTTTGGCAGAAGACAAGGAGATAATACTGAATTGCAACCATTTCAGTCTGGTTTTCTCTCACTTCATTCTCAGGGGAGCTCAGCAGAGTAGAGGTAGCAAGAAAAAATTTATGTGTCTCCCATTAGCTTGTAAATTTAAAAATGCATTGCCTTGTAATATAAGCAAAAGTTTCTTCTCTAACAGATAAATAACTATATCCTGAGGGGAACTTGAAGCTTTTGCAGTAGGAAAGTCTTGAAATTGTCATTAGTAATGATATTTTTCCTTTTCTTGAATTAACCAGATGAATTGTTGCTATCTTTTTTCTTGATTTTCAATTTATTCTCTGCTGCAAGAAAGCAGTTTGAGAAAGTTGTGTTTATTTCAGGTTACTACTGACAGAAGTTTAATGTTCTCCTTACAAAACCAAATTGAAAGATTTGTGCACTTTGAGACCAAGTATGATCTGACAACCAGAGCACACAAATTTTCTACTTTGAAGTTTTAAAAAGCACCATAAAAATGCTGTGTGCTTGGATTCCATGAGATCATTTTGTTCTAGACAAGAAAAGCAACAGTTTTGTTTTGAAAACTCAGCAATAATGGGCAAATTTCAACAGCAATTTGGGCCTTTAAAACTCTTATTTTATCATTAGAATTTAGTACCTGAGTAATGAGACTTCCTATTCCCTTCTTTTTAAAAACTATATCTGATTTAATGCCTCTAAAGATTGTTCTGACATCTAAATAGCTCTGTTTTGCCTCATACTCATAAAACTTTGTATGATAAGTAACCAACAACTAATATAACTGTGATTGAGTTCTGTACTTACAAATCACATAAAACAGAAATGGTGGAGTTAGCGAATGTCATTTCTGAAAGACAATGGACAAAGTAATGAGTCTTTAAAATCAACGCCATTTTTTTTTTTCCTTAAAACTCTTTGGAAGCCTATTAAATCAAACAAATCTATTGGCATTCTCAACCACAAGGGGGCATCCATGCTTGCAACTTGATCCTTGAAGATCATATATAAACAGATACATCCATCTACCTATCTAGCCATCTACCTATAGACATAGATATGGATATAAATATACATTTCTTTCTGTTAGTTCCCAGCTGTCGTACAGAACACATTTGCTCTGAAAGGTTTCCTCTTTCAGAGTTCCAAGGTATTTCCCAGAGTTGGTGGGGATGGCACAGGTAGTCTAATGTTCCTGTCCATAAAGATCTCGTGGAGTCCAATTTTTTCACTCCTGCAAAAGTTATGTTGAACCTCCCATGGTTTTCACTGAGGTCCGATCCAACTCGTCTAGAATTCTGAGGTAAACAAACTGAAGAACTATGAAGAGAAACACACAGCTTCCCAAGGACAGGTGTTCAATGTCAAGCCTAGATTTTCTGAAGTCATTTATTACCCCAGAGAGAGATTTGGGATCACTAAAACCCGTTCTGCATCAGTCTGATGTCATGACTGTCTGAGACCTTACTTTCCCCATAATTTGTTCCATGGGCACTTCACTGTTGCAATGAGAGGAGGGTGCTGTTTGTTTTAGTTTTGAACAGGAATAAATTTTCCTCTCTGATGCACATAAAACTCTAATTAGAGCCTGAAACAATCACAAAAAGGAACTTCGAAAGCAAATCTGGTTGAGTGGTAGTAAATTATATGCTTAGCTGAAAAACATATCACAAACACTGGAGTGTATATGGTAATATTGGAAGTAAAACTCATATTCCATGAAAATACTGTATAACTTCAGCACCAGAACCTATAGGTTAGCACCAAAAGGTATCAATTGCTACCCATCATCTTAGATGTTTAAATGAGGCAGAAAATCACAAGCAGATATTATAAACAGCTGAACTCAATAATTAATCACATTAATTACTTAATTTTTAGTCTTATGCCTCTCACAGTATTTGACAAAAAATATTTTAGCCTTATTTTAGAGTGTGTATAATTTCATAATTTTATATTTAGAACAGAAGTCTGAGCTAATCTCTCTGTCTTTAAAGGCACAACACTCTGCTCAGAAGGAATTAGTACAAACTTCCAAGGCTATCAGAATAGCAACTCAGGGTAGGTTGCCTCAGCATAACCTTCAACTCAACAAGTCATTTCCTCAGTATGCATCAGAGCAGATACACCACCAAGACTTCAGAAGTCTTCTGCAAGTTTCAGCGCTTTTGTTCTAGCAGCACTTGGTGTCAGGCAGCACTGATAATCAAAGCAGAGCTTTACTGGCATTGTCATTGCCCAATCCAAGAGAAAAATATTATAGAAATTGGGGAGATTCAAATAGGTAATACAGAAATTCAGTAACTACCTAATAAATAAAGTGGAAGGGCAAATTTCATGTGGTAATCAAATATCTGATGAGTTTTAAGCTTCTCTGCTCAATGAAAAACATTCCACTAATAGTCAAGTGCTTGTGGCTGGTTTTATCAGGAGCTGCTCATATGAAATAGCTTATACCCAGATAATTTTTTGCTGCTGTCAATTACAGTGTGATTACAATAGTTAATCCCTAGCACCATTACGGGATGATGTAAAAAAACCTGCATACATGTTTGTTAGAAGCAGTTTTCTATATCAACAGAAAACAAAATATTCCACAAAATCAAGGTATTTGTAGCAACTTAAAGAGTAACAGATACAGTAACATATATACCCGTTATAATAATTTCAGCTGAATTACAGAATTATAAATTAATTTACAATGTCTAGTCCTGTTTGGAAAGTATACCATACAACATACTAGTTGCAGGTTCCAAAGTGCATAGTCATGTATTGTTAGACCTACCGTTGCACGCTCCACAGCTGAACCTGAAGTTTTGCTTATGCTCTGCTTCCTATCTTGTAGAGTTTAAAAAAAAATAAAAAAAACACTGAAAATGGCTAGATGCACTGTTTGCACTGTGCTGTCTTTAGAGAAGATTTTTCTCTAGAGAAGATTTCTTATGACGGACAAAAATGTGCTCGCTCCATGCATCTTCACCACAAACTGGGTTGGTTGAGGGCTAGTGACCTACCTAGTAGTTTTTTCTCACTGAATATTTCAGTGTGTACATGGTGATGCAAAGAGATTGGGTTTCACTCCCAAAACAGGATGGGATTTTACTCAGTCAACACATTTGACAGATTTTTATTTGAGTACTGTCCAAGTCCTAGCCAATTTTAAACCAAAAGGAAAATTGTTTATATTGCAACTGTTAAAACATAAGCTAGTAGACTATTGCAAGTGTTCTTTTAAAACATGGACATATTCTAAGAAAATACACTTGCCTAGTTATTGTTCTGTAAGGTACAGAAGTGCCACTAACCAGAAATGTCTGAAGCACCACAGATCAATTGCTGACATTCTCTAAGGGATCAGGTTGTGGGTAGATGAAGAGGGGCTGTTATGTTTAATCCACTCTAGAGCCCATCTGCCCCCCACCCTAACTGTCCTGCTGGAGAAAAAGAATAACTAACTTAAGAATTCAAACTCAGATCTTTCTTTTACATCACCAATGTGATACTTCAGATTCTGATGACAGATGGTCTCAAACACCCTCAAAAGAGCTGAATTAGTGACTTAAAGACACATACATATGTAGCACTAGTGAAATTATCCTCTGTTCTTCTGCTTGCTCTACTCAGTACTACTTTTCAAAGTTCATAAACTTCAGAGGTCTAAATGTAGCAGTGCAAGCAGACTAAACACATATATTTAAAGTGGAGTACATTCTACCCTGTAATACAAAGCCAAAACTCAAGGCTATTTCAATGACATCGTAATTGTTGCAGACATAATCAATTTCCTCTTTTTTTGAATCTGTTTTTTAGGAAAACTACTTGCATTACACTATAGCTTAAAGTGTAGATCCTCTATAATTGTTATTATAGCACCCATAAGGCATTCCATTTTTGGCAGGGAAGACATGAATAACGGATTTGGTTATTATACATTCATATAGATATTTTCATGAAATAGCACACTGCCAATTGCTTTAGAACTTTGAAAATGTCATCACAAATATGTATGAAACGTAAAAGTTGCCTGATGTCTTTTATTTGGAAGCCCTCTTATCTACTTTTAAGTTTTAGGTCTGATCTATCCTTGAAAGTTTCACTTAGCTGAGCTTTAGTCAGAAGGAATAGCACATATACTAGCAAACTTATAGTGTAAAAGACAGTATGGATGTCATGTAGTGATATATGTTGCTTTGTAGCAATTATTTCTTTACCTTCCTGTCCAAGAATAAATACACTGCTGCAAAGTACCATCATACCGTTATGACTTGTGTTCAGAAACACAGGAAGGTAGAGTTAGGCAGTGTTTTTATACTAGTATATTTAAAGTGATGTAGCTTTCTGTCCAAATGAGACTTCAGGCACATGAGTTACCAGCCACTGCATCTGGCCCAGTGTGGCTCTCCAACTTTCCTGTCTGCACACAGGCATCATTGATGATAGCAGCAGCCGTGTGCTGAACTCTTGAAATGCCATAATCAAACGGATGTTGTGCATGAGGTAGGTAATATCCTGCAGTTACTCTTGCACATTTTTTCTCTGCTCCGAGTCCCATTGATGTTGGAGGTGAAAGCAGGGGTGTAATTGTGAGGAACCATTTGGGAGTGTGAGAACAATCTGTTGCTTTGCATGTCGCACTCCATTTTTAAAGCACCATATTAAACCATGACCCTTCTCTTTCTGGAACTATTATTTTGGAGAGGAACTAATATTCTACCTTTTCATGTGCTTTTAATGGAAGCTAATCTTTAGGAAGTTAAATTTGCTAAAGTGAAAATTATTTTGCTCTCCGTTAACAAAATGTTAATCTAAAAGAGTTTACATGAGTCTTAAATCCCAAAGTTTTAAAACCAAATTATGCTATACTTCGAAAGCTAATTATACAAAAGCATACAAAAAGAAAACATCAGAGTATTATTACAATATCTCTCTATATATAATATGTGCAAAATTCAATATACAAGCTTCTTGTTACTCATCCTTTAAAAAAAATAAATGTAAACCTTAACTTATTTAAACCAGTATAAGTAGTTTGACGTTACTCCTGGGAAACAAAGATTGTCAGTACAAGAACCTCCATAGCTTGGAGGGCAAGCAGAACATGGGACTCCTACTTTATATGGTGCTTCTCCAATCCAATTCCCCCTGAAAATAAAAACAGGAAAAGAATGCTTAGGAATTTCAGAGAGATGGAAAAAAAAAATCATTAAATCATACTTGAATTGAGTTATTAAATTTAATATATTCAGAGATATTCTATAAATGCTTTGTTACTGAAAACATATTTGAATGTATTTCTGCAGGTTACTGACAAATATTGATCTACCAGTGCCCAAATACCAGCAGGAGAGTGACCACATCATCCAAGGCCAGTGGTCCATTCCATATCCTTTAGTGAGTGTGATGAAGTCCCATTCCTCTTGTTTTTTCTACAGCCAGGTGATTTTTGACTCGCCAAGTCTGGGGCAGATTATTTTTTACTGGAGGGCTATATTTATCAGAAATTAGCAGCTTAAGCATTGATGTAAGGCTTTCCTCGAACACTTTTATGGCTGGCAGTTATCTTAAAATGCTTGGTTTTGTAGGGTGGAAAAACAAAATGAGTAAAAACTTATTCTCATGTTGCATCACACTAAGTCCATGTTGTGAAGCTCTGAGGCTGAATTCATGGTCGGAGAAAAGGGAAGATGAAAAGTATTCACTCCAGTAATGTACTAAAAAGAACTGTATTTGGGCATTTGTAGTGGTCTCATAGGTGTTAAAGGAAGGAGGAGGAGGGCTCCCATCTGGTGAACAAAGCTGTGTAATAGAACCTGGGGAGAAAGAGGTATAAGTCTGGAGAGTGATCATGTGAAAAGAGGTAATTTTGAAAGATCTAGGAACGTCTGAAAAACCCATCCAGACTTTTAGGTGCTCATATAAACCTCAAGCTTTTAGAGACTCATGTAATACTCATGATGTAGGCACAAAGAAAGTTAAAATTAGATTTTTATTTAAATGCTATGTCTCACTGAGCAGAGAACTTTCCTCTAGCTTGCATGTGATGCGATATAGCAGTGAGTAATGCAATTATTTATGAAACATTTTCTCATCCCCCACCTCCCAGCCAATAATATTGGATCAAAAGCCTTGGTCTGGGTTTTGCCTTGGAAGAAAGTAGGAATCTCTCAAATAATTTGTTCATTCCTAGTTCTCTTCCAAATGGGTACAGCAGACTGAGTGCTCAGGAAATATACTTAGTTTGATAACAGATATTGAACTCCAGAAAGAATTTGCTGAAAGCTGATTTCTGCGATTTTTTCTATGCAATGCATGGCTGATTTGTGGAGTCCATTAGATAACCAGGGGCAGGGCCTTTCCAAATTTTGTAGTTACCCTCCTAAACATTTTTCCCCTGATTTTTCAGCATAATAGCATGGCAGCAGTGAAAATTATTGGAATTCTAAACTCTAAATCTGCCGAATTCCAATCTTAATAACCGAGGTTGGGGCTGTAATATTCACTGCCTTCTTCTTTGGAGGCTTTTCTGCTGTGCTGGTTACTCAGAAAGACACAGCCTTTGTTGACTAGCAAGGAGACTTCGGCACGTGTGCCAAAGGACTATAAGCCAAACATAATTAACTCAATTTAATTAATTCTTAGGAATATAACCCTAAGCCAGGCAAGACCACTCAATATCCTTTTTGGGACTGTGCAAGAAGCAAGTATGAAAATCCTGACTCCACTACCTATGAATCAAAGGTCTGCTCAAAATGTCACACAGAGAAGAAGCCTGTAACTCCAGACTTTGGTTTACTGTTTGAGAAACAATGGGATCTTTAGACTGCGAAAAGGCAAAATGTCATAATTGATATGCAAACAATGCATCAGTTTTCAGTAATGGCTAATGTGTAAAACCATTCTTTTCCTATATATGAACTTGAAAGTTGTATTCTAGGAAGGCTGTAATTTTAAATTTATTTATTTTTTCAAATGGAGATATACAAAAATATTATTTGGATTTCTCTTATAAACTTTGATTTCACTTTGTCCATATTGTGGAGCTAAAAGTCAGATACAGTTTTTGCTGCCTCATCTTTGTTCCTCACATTCACTTTTTACCACCCTTTGCTAGTAAATATCAAAGACAGAAGGACAGAGCAAATCTCCTTGATTTACAAAGGCAGTTTTTTTCCAAGTCAGTTTTCTTTCTAAACCCTATCTTTTTTTAAGTTGCAAAAACTTTAAAAATTCTTTTATCCCTGTAACAACTAGAATAATTACATATTCTTGCATATTCTTTACCACAAATGGACCTCTGCCACTGAGAATTTATGGGAAACATGCTCAATTAATTATACTTACATTCCTGTATAGAACTATGGCTTTGACTAATATTATACAGTCAGAGAAACCAGCCATTTACACTGTCCATGCTGCTTTTGAAGCAGCCCAAACTGGCCCAAACCAGACCTCAAATCAAAGCTCTCTCAGAGTCACATTTTATTGATTCATTCTGCACCCAGATGGAAGTTTGGGAAATGCTGGGAAAAAAAATAATTTCTTCATTTCAACCTAGAACAGATCTCTGCACAGCTACCAGTTGTAGGTCCACTTCCTGGGTGTCTATGATCTATACTTTGAAGGACCCTAATATGAAAGGCAAGATGAGATTTGTAGACGCTGAACTTAGGTAGATGGACTTGGTAGGAAAATTATGCTATGGATGTCATTACATAGCATGGTCAGAAGCAAAGGTATCTTGTGGGCAACAACATGTTTACAGTAAATTACAGCCTGATCTACAGTGGGATTGTTCACCTGAGGAAATCTAGCTCACCGTGAGTATATATAACAAAGTGAAGAAATAGCGAATAGAGAGTAAAGTGGAGTCAGCACAAAGGATTTCCTCCTTGTACATACCAAAGTCATGCATTTGCTGTATGTACAGATGTGAAGTTAGAAGGAAGAAGTAGCCCACAGAACAAAGCACAAATAGAGGTCAATATGCAGAAAAAAGGAGTAAGCAGCCCTATGAGAGGACTGAAACATGCACAAAGTATAAAAATAAACGGAAAAAATAAATAAAATAAAAGAAAGCAACTCACTTTGGGGCATAGTTGCATACCAAGTAAACAGCTCGTCGCCATACAGATCCCCAGACGTTCATGTTGTGGCATGTGTGGATGGCGCAGCCTATACGATTGGAAGTGGCCCAAACCATCTGAATAAATATTTGTTATTGGTGAAGTCCAAATTGAAAATAAATATATATATATACACATATACATTCATTTGAGAGAGAGCTATAAATAAATCACAGAGAAGTCCAGCTTTGGACAGTAGAGTTTGAATAGAAGAATGTAATTCATATAACCTGTGTGTAATGGGTGCACATGGGTCCATAACATCGCATGGGGCACCTGGGGTTGCAATCCTGAGGGTAAGGGAAAGCATAATCCTTCACCTCATCGTACCATGGCTTTACCAGCTGGAGAATAGATCGATACCTGGGTTTGTTTAAAATAGAGACAGAAAAACATGCCATTTTAGATTTAGATATTTCAAAATTTTCTGCTGCTTATCTGATGTAAATCGCACTACATACACAGTTCTCCAAGCAACACTAGGGGCACAGGTTTAAGCAATAATACTCTTAAGCCAAATGAACATAGATAGCATCAATAATAGCCAGAATACTGAATAACACTTGCATCAATCTAAGATCTGGATCTTGAAGGCTGTTCAAAGGCTGACAAAATAACTGTGTTGTACAGTATCTGCCTACCTTCCAGTTCTTACAGACAGGTTCTGGCCCAAGAATCTCAGTAAGTAGGAAGGCCCATGGTCCCAAATGCATGTAGCAGCCCAAGCCTCTGCAGATTTGGCAAGAGTTTCATCCCAAACCTGAAAAAATACAATTTCCTCAGCAGTAGAACAGAAAAACAAACAGTGAACACAGTGCAAGAACACAAGAAACAAGTATCTTAAGTCACAAATATGCTATCATAACACATCAGAGCTTTAACTAGGCAGAGAGCTCTTGAATTCAGAAAAGTGTGGGTCAGCATATACAGGACCTAGCAGGATTTGCCCTATAGCCGGACAGACTTCCCACCCACATCACCAAAGTATGTCAAGTATTGAGATGTCTCTTTCTTCTGGAGAAGCCCTTCACTGACCAGGCATCGTCCTACCATTTTCCCTTCTGTGTTGATGAGATCCATGTGTGGAGAGAAGTGAATTGTTGGATGGGATTCAGATAAAAGGTCAAAGCAAAGGAGAGGCACATGGGGAAGAACAATTGGGCACAGGTATTTCAAACCCCACAAAACCTGAATGCGTTTGAAATAGGATCTCAGGAGTATCTATAGTGAGAGTGTGTGTGGCAGCTTTTTCTAGTTGAGGCCACAATGTCAAGAAAAGGGATTTCACAAAGGCAAAGACTATGGATAGTTTCCAGGTGCAGTGTGAATTTCACTGCTTTATTCTGCAGGTGGGCTAACACTGCTCCTTGCCTGGAATAAAAACTGTAACAGCACTGTAAGACTGCTATCTTTTGATTTCTTAAGTTCTCCTCCAATGACAGGAACATGACAAGTGAACTTAAACACTTCTAGTCACTTACATGCTTGATTTGTAATTCTGTTATTTTCTTCACAGCAAATAGGCTGGTGTGAGCAATAACAGAGATATCAGCAATAGAACCTACTGCACTGCTGGAGCTCCAGATAAATAATATCTTCACTGTTATATTACCAGTACACACAAATGCTAGTATATCTTAGTGATACCCAAGTAGGCCGTAGATCCTGCATATTTTGAATACCCCAACTAGAGTGGTTTGATGCAGGACAGTTTTAGTGAATTGCAGGTTAAAAAGCAGGAA
>NW_009952893.1:7300721-7318927 GCF_000747805.2 Chaetura pelagica | reverse complement strand
GAATGGAATGTGGTAAAATTGCCCACCCAGCCCTTTGCAGCTTTTAAACACAACCCCAAACTCATAAATCTTGAGTGGCTATGAAATAAAGAGTATGCTCTCTGAGGTATGAAATAAGAGGCAAAGTCAGAAATAAACTTATCAAAGGATAAGGTGGACCACATCATAAATATTTTCTGTACTGTGAGCTAGTAGTGATTTCTAACACTGAACTTACAAGTTTTCTTTTGCAAACATGATGAATAAAAGGCTGGCCACAGATCAGGGACAAGGACAGTAATTCATGCACTGACTGCTGGGTAGTTTGTGAAATTCTTTAAGTATACAGGACAAAAAATAGTAAATTTTATAAAATTGCTATATCATTGAACCAAGATTTTGCTAATATAGAGTGGGTGAGGTACCTCCCAGATTAAAGCTGAGGAAATACAACAGAGATCAATATGAACCCGTAACACAAATTATCTTCCATTCAAGTGGTCTTCCATTTATCTTAGGAAAGCAAGATGGATGGTGCTTAAAGAAGATTTATTTTACACTTGTTCATAAAAGGTCCTAGAAACAAAGTCTAAGCAAATTGTCAGTAAAAGAACAAAACAGAGAAGCGTCAGAAAGAGGCATGCTAAGAAGGAATGGCCTTTAAGCCAGGGAATAGTTTGACTTCAGCTCTGAAAAATGAAGGGAGTTTCTTGGAGGAGTTAAGAGATAAGTCTATAACTTGGGAAGAGAAGGCTAAGCTGGGGTACAGGAGAGGGGACCCAGAGCTGCTATCACACCATCCAAAATGCAGAAAATGCTCCAGGTCCCAAGAGGAACAACACTGTGTACAGATATTTGTTCTGCTTTGTATCTTTGACATTAAGCTAATTAACAGCATGTGGCCAGTGTACAAATAACCCTTTATAATCACTATGGTACATCAGTGGTACCAAAAAGATGTCTTACAGAGGAGACAACAGCAGGTTCAAGCACAGAAATGTGTCTGGGAAGCGTGCCGGAGAGGCCAGGGCCACAGTCAATGCTGGGAGCCTGCCCAGGCCCAGGGAAATGGAGGAGCACATGGAACCAGCGTGTGGGTCCAAACACAGCTGCCTGGTGTGCATCCATGCGGGGCAGCTTCGCCAGGACTATGACACCCCATAAACACCCTCCTTTGCTGGGATTAATCATGCTTCTGGCATGAGTGCTCCCTGCCAGGAGGCTGGACATGAGGTTTGCGTGCTTGCTCCCAAGTGACCTGGCTGCAGTCCCACAATAATCTAAATGTGTACTGTATTTGCACAAATAGCACCGAGATCCTGATTTCCACCCAGCATATTTTTGCTTACTAAATTGCCTCACAAAATAGAATGTTAGGTGTTTGAAAGAAATGTGAAGACTGGATTAGGTTTTCACTATTAATGCCCTCCCTAAACTAGGTATTGCTCCTGCCTTGGACAGTGAGAGCATTACTATTCCACTTTCCTTTTTCCTCAGCTTCATTTTCTGGTTGTCAGGAATCATCTGAGGCATCTGATTGGTAAAGTTTCAGAGGGTTGTTTCAGACTTAGTGAAAAGATAAGCATTGCTGTGTTTTATAGTGTGCTTTGCTTTCCGTTATCTAGTCACTCTTGACCACCCTATGAACACATGAAATTTTTGGCAAACACAAAGAGAGAGAGAAAACAATGACTGAATAAGAAATAAGGGGAGCACATGCAACATCTTTTAATTTCCTCCCTTCCTCCATTAGCAGGCTGGTGAAAAGGCCTTGCAGAGAGTTCCTACTGTCATGTAAATAATTTCCATATCATGGGACAAGACTAAGTGCTTTACCTTCCTTATTTTATTTTCCTAGAAGAAAAGGTGGCCTCAGGCTCTCTAGGACTAGCTTGAGATCATCTCCACTAGAAAAGGCAAATAATTAATATAGGCTGAAGCAGAAAAATTATCTTATAATGACCTAAAATCTTCTAAACTGTTAGACTGCACCAGTACATCTCTTTCACAAGGTGTGATCCTCACATTCTTAAGATTTTTGAATCCACAAGGCTTCATTGGTGTACATAGATAAACAGGATACAATGAAACAGAAAAATATCCTAAAAAGAGAAACTAAAGTAATTTGAAACCCAGAGGGGCAGTTTCTGCACGAGGAAAAAGCTAAAAACTTAAGGTAATTAGCAAAGAGTTTAAAATAACTGTGTGATAAACGAAATTACAAACTCTGAAATTGTGGCCACTCCAGTGTTTCTATTAAACATGTTAGAGAAAGTTACCTGACATGAACACAAAATTGCAAAAGGAAAAAAAAAGAGGAAAGATTTGCATACACAGAGGGTCACGATTTGAAGAGGTGGCTCATCCTCAAATGCTAATCATGCAAACTCCCAGTGCCAAACTCTGTTAATTCTCTCCCTGGGGACAGCAAATCTTCATTTGCTATGTCATTAGTAGCTGGGGAAGCAGTCACCCTCCTTCCACCCAGTATAAAGACCCCCTCCCAAACTATACAGGTAACTAATTTAATCCATCATGGAAACCCTCCCCACTTCTCAAGAAAGTCTGAGCTGCAGTGCAGTTAAAGTGTCTCACCACATTTCCACTTGGCAACTTCAAGTGGACATCCTTTGGCCAATTTATTTTTCTTTCCTCAGTCAAAGATTATTTTCCTAGAAAGCTGACTGTCCTCTCTGCACTGCTCCCTGCAAAACAACGCTTTGTTTGAAAATTGTCCAGCAGACTGAATACAGGGAAGAGGCCAGTGCTTATACACAGAGAGTTTCAACACCAGAGACCATTTTATGAGGCTTTAGAAGGCAGCTCTGAGGTGTTCTCTGCTCTCACACAGCACATGCTGGTTGAGAGTCAGGAATAAAATCTTATAATTAATAAAGTGACCAGGAATTTTGCCACTGATACCAGAATTTTGCACAAGATTATTGTGTGTTTTTTTGTTTCACCCTGCAAACAAATACCAAAATAAGTTCTGTTGTTCCCATAATGTATAATAAGCAATTGAGTGTACAACAAAGTATCTTTATTGTTGAATGAAATTTTTTTAAGCCCATAAAGTGAGCTCCCTTCCCAAGCTAAGTCTTTTAATGTTGTGGGTCACATTTCAGGTCAGCAGTGTGCCCTGGCAGCCAGGAGGGCCAACCGTGTCCTGGGGTGCATCAAGCACAGCATTGCCAGCCGGCCAAGGGAGGTGATTGTCCCAGTCTACTCTGCTCTAGTGCAGCCTCACCTTGAATACTGCATACAATTTTGGCACCACAACATAAAAAGGACATCAAGCTATTGGAGACTGTCCGAAGGAGATCCATGAGGATGGGGAAGGGTCTGGAAGGGATGATGACTTATGAGGAGTGGCTGAGGTCATTTGGATTATTCAGCTTGGAGAACAGAAGGCTGAGAGGTGACCTCATTGCAGTCTATGGCTTCCTCAAGAGGGGAAAAGATGGGGCAGGTACTGATCTCTTAATTCCTGTGACCAGTGACAGGAGTCAGGGAAATGAGAGGAAGCTGAATCAGGGAAGGTTTAGGTTGGATATCAGGTAAAGGTTTCTCACCCAGAGGGTGGTTGAGCACTGGAACAAGCTCCCCAGGGAGGTGGTCACATCATCAAGACTGCCTGAGTTCAAGAAGCACTTGGATGATGCTTTCAGGCACATGTTCTGATTCTTGGGGTGCCCTACACAGGGACAGGATTTGGATCCACAATAATCTAAATGTGTACTGTATTTGCACAAATAGCACCGAGATCCTGATTTCCACCCAGCATATTTTTGCTTACTAAATTGCCTCACAAAATAGAATGTTAGGTGTTTGAAAGAAATGTGAAGACTGGATTAGGTTTTCACTATTAATGCCCTCCCTAAACTAGGTATTGCTCCTGCCTTGGACAGTGAGAGCATTACTATTCCACTTTCCTTTTTCCTCAGCTTCATTTTCTGGTTGTCAGGAATCATCTGAGGCATCTGATTGGTAAAGTTTCAGAGGGTTGTTTCAGACTTAGTGAAAAGATAAGCATTGCTGTGTTTTATAGTGTGCTTTGCTTTCCGTTATCTAGTCACTCTTGACCACCCTATGAACACATGAAATTTTTGGCAAACACAAAGAGAGAGAGAAAACAATGACTGAATAAGAAATAAGGGGAGCACATGCAACATCTTTTAATTTCCTCCCTTCCTCCATTAGCAGGCTGGTGAAAAGGCCTTGCAGAGAGTTCCTACTGTCATGTAAATAATTTCCATATCATGGGACAAGACTAAGTGCTTTACCTTCCTTATTTTATTTTCCTAGAAGAAAAGGTGGCCTCAGGCTCTCTAGGACTAGCTTGAGATCATCTCCACTAGAAAAGGCAAATAATTAATATAGGCTGAAGCAGAAAAATTATCTTATAATGACCTAAAATCTTCTAAACTGTTAGACTGCACCAGTACATCTCTTTCACAAGGTGTGATCCTCACATTCTTAAGATTTTTGAATCCACAAGGCTTCATTGGTGTACATAGATAAACAGGATACAATGAAACAGAAAAATATCCTAAAAAGAGAAACTAAAGTAATTTGAAACCCAGAGGGGCAGTTTCTGCACGAGGAAAAAGCTAAAAACTTAAGGTAATTAGCAAAGAGTTTAAAATAACTGTGTGATAAACGAAATTACAAACTCTGAAATTGTGGCCACTCCAGTGTTTCTATTAAACATGTTAGAGAAAGTTACCTGACATGAACACAAAATTGCAAAAGGAAAAAAAAAGAGGAAAGATTTGCATACACAGAGGGTCACGATTTGAAGAGGTGGCTCATCCTCAAATGCTAATCATGCAAACTCCCAGTGCCAAACTCTGTTAATTCTCTCCCTGGGGACAGCAAATCTTCATTTGCTATGTCATTAGTAGCTGGGGAAGCAGTCACCCTCCTTCCACCCAGTATAAAGACCCCCTCCCAAACTATACAGGTAACTAATTTAATCCATCATGGAAACCCTCCCCACTTCTCAAGAAAGTCTGAGCTGCAGTGCAGTTAAAGTGTCTCACCACATTTCCACTTGGCAACTTCAAGTGGACATCCTTTGGCCAATTTATTTTTCTTTCCTCAGTCAAAGATTATTTTCCTAGAAAGCTGACTGTCCTCTCTGCACTGCTCCCTGCAAAACAACGCTTTGTTTGAAAATTGTCCAGCAGACTGAATACAGGGAAGAGGCCAGTGCTTATACACAGAGAGTTTCAACACCAGAGACCATTTTATGAGGCTTTAGAAGGCAGCTCTGAGGTGTTCTCTGCTCTCACACAGCACATGCTGGTTGAGAGTCAGGAATAAAATCTTATAATTAATAAAGTGACCAGGAATTTTGCCACTGATACCAGAATTTTGCACAAGATTATTGTGTGTTTTTTTGTTTCACCCTGCAAACAAATACCAAAATAAGTTCTGTTGTTCCCATAATGTATAATAAGCAATTGAGTGTACAACAAAGTATCTTTATTGTTGAATGAAATTTTTTGAAGCCCATAAAGTGAGCTCCCTTCCCAAGCTAAGTCTTTTAATGTTGTGGGTCACATTTCAGGTCAGCAGTGTGCCCTGGCAGCCAGGAGGGCCAACCGTGTCCTGGGGTGCATCAAGCACAGCATTGCCAGCCGGCCAAGGGAGGTGATTGTCCCAGTCTACTCTGCTCTAGTGCAGCCTCACCTTGAATACTGCATACAATTTTGGCACCACAACATAAAAAGGACATCAAGCTATTGGAGACTGTCCGAAGGAGATCCATGAGGATGGGGAAGGGTCTGGAAGGGATGATGACTTATGAGGAGTGGCTGAGGTCATTTGGATTATTCAGCTTGGAGAACAGAAGGCTGAGAGGTGACCTCATTGCAGTCTATGGCTTCCTCAAGAGGGGAAAAGATGGGGCAGGTACTGATCTCTTAATTCCTGTGACCAGTGACAGGAGTCAGGGAAATGAGAGGAAGCTGAATCAGGGAAGGTTTAGGTTGGATATCAGGTAAAGGTTTCTCACCCAGAGGGTGGTTGAGCACTGGAACAAGCTCCCCAGGGAGGTGGTCACATCATCAAGACTGCCTGAGTTCAAGAAGCACTTGGATGATGCTTTCAGGTACATGTTCTGATTCTTGGGGTGCCCTACACAGGGACAGGATTTGGATTCAATGATCCTGATGGGTCCCTTCCAACTCAGCATATTCTATTATTCTCTTGTATCCTCCCTTTCTATAACTAATAATAAATACTATTCCTTTTCTTTCTTAATCACATGTCTTAGGGTTTCCTATTCCTTTATACAGAAATTTTAAAACATTTTGTAAAAAGAGAGGAGAAAGAAGGTTTCCTTACTCTGGCAAGGCCTTCTCTCCTATTCTGAGTGATAAAAAATTAGTTCTGGGATGTTATAGATCATCCAGAGAGTCATGGCTAAGTCAAGAAAGGAAAAGATAAATGTCTTGGAACTTCTCATAGACCCTCAATAGATGCTTTTCTTATAAACAGTAAATTATGTATACCAGAAGATATTAATTACATACTCCCATTTCTTCAAAAGGATATCTCCTCACTATTTGAAAAATAAGCAGAATTTCAACTTTTCATAATTTTAAAATGGAAAAAATATCTGTCTGCTCTATAAATGTCAAAATGGGCATCTGTTTCTATTACATCTCTTTAACACATTTCCAAAGAAAAAGAGAAAGACAATTCATATTTTTCACTTCCCATGTTGCTGATATTTAGCCTCAGATTTATGATCTGATAGATAAATTCTGCAAAACATGCTGTGATGTTTTGGGGTTTTTTCCCCACATAAAGCAATTACTGGCTTCTCCCAAAGTCATCAGTAAGATCTTCCAACACTTTACTGCATTTAGTTTCCTTAAGAGTGAAGTTACATCATCTTTTTCTGATGACTCACTACTTCAAAAGTAAAAATAAAGTACATGCGGATAAAATGTTTATTTCAGCTTTCTTACAGGTAGACAAAAAGGACTGATTCCAGTAGTAGAGTACTTCCCAAGCAAAATGCACACTTAAACCAGTAATATAATTAGAGCTGAAAAGATTAATTGAAAACTAACCTTTCAGTGGCCTCCACTAAAGATGCCACACCTGAGAAAGAACTACTGATACCCTCACCTGGACTTGTATCCCTTTGTAAGTTGTTCTTAAAGTTCAGAATGTGGAAGAAGAGGAAGTTAAGATCCATTATTCCCAGCAAATATGGTGAAGAAGAAGAAAGATCAACCTACCCTTTGGTAGCTTGGTTCTTTATTATGCAATGTGTGAGGATGGGGATGACCATGTAGCCAAGGATGAATTTTCATGAGGAAGCTGAAACATTTTTAATTTTTTCCGTAATTTCTTGATTTTCAGAGACAAAAATTAATCTCTTTATAGATTAATTCATACTTTCCCTGAAGTTCAGAATGCAGATTTCCAGTGACAAAAGAAAATACTTGACATTATCGTTAAACTTTTATGCATGCTTTGCTGTATGAGAGAGATACATCATTACCAAAGCAAACTCTCTGCAGGTAAGGTTATTAGTGGTAACAGGTGGCAAGTATTTGTGATCTAAAAATAAAGTGAGCGGAATACACAACGATACACTGTATTGTTTCTCTCATTGTGTGGCTATCTGTGTGTAACTGAATGCTTTTAGAAGTGTTTAACTCTACAGACCTCATTGTCACAAAGAAAACCTGAAAAAAAGGGAGAAGTAGGAGCACTCCTTCCCTGATACTGTCTGCTGGCAGACTGCATAGCTAGGAGAGATGTGTTTTTAACCTGAGAACCTACAGAGTCTTCATTCAAGCAATGGAGGACTGTGCTTCCATTCTTCTTTTGACATAATAATGCTTAATCTCTCCTAGCTCAGTTCAATTGCCAGCAGCAAGGAAGCTCCCTTCACTTGCACAAGAGTAAAACAGAACCTCAGCAGATCATTGCTTTGGATATGAAAGACCAGCAGCAGTTCTCAGTACTTCATAGTTTGGTTTTGGTGGTTGTTTTTGTTTCCTGGCTTGATTGGTTTCTTGATACGACATACCAGCTAGGGTAATATTCTGCATATTTCTCAGTGGCAAAGCAAGTACATTAAGCTAAACCTACACATCCCAGCCACTTCCTACCCTCCTACAAACTTCCTGTGTGTCCATCAGGTGATGTAACACCATGCTGCCTGTAACACTATGACAGCCATGGTGTGAGTGAGCCCCTCAGCTGGCTGCCACCAACAGTGCAGCAGGAGTGACAAGCATGAGGTAAAGGTTTGAACACAAATTCAGAGCAAAAAGGTGCAGTATGCTGGTTTAGTCACTCTCCTCTTCAACAGCTTCTTTGTACAACTGAAGTTATGTGATAAGATTGTGCAGGAAATGTTTGGATATGCAATTTGAATACAGTTGCATGGCAACACTGTCACATTTTGCAGTAAGAGAAAGGCCCTTTTTTTGCCAGTTTTGGCATCTTGTTTGTGGTCTCATATGAAAATCTTCAGAATGTTATTTGACACCAAAAAAAATCCACAGTGGCTCCTACACATCTCACAAAGGTGGCCAGTAGGATCTTCTTTTAGTAGTGATCAGTCAAAAAATTAACCTTTCTACCTCCAACTTCTAGATTTTTTTCTCCATTAGCCTTGTGCTTTCACTTGTCAGCTCAGCTGAAGATCAGAAGTTCTTACTTCCAGAATGGCAGCAAGTGGCAATGACGAAAACCTCAATTCAAGCGATTTCTTCCTGTGAGAAAAACGTTGAGAATGAAATCCAAGGGATGAAATCTTACATCTCTGGCCCATCTGTGCAGCTACACTCCACAGCTGCTAGTGCAAGTCCAGGAGAGGATTAGCAGATGTAGGCTGCTACACTCCAAGGTGCAGATCTTGTCCTCATGGTCATTCAGCCGTGCAGCCTTGCATCGGCCATACCTCCAGCACACGCAGGGACTGTTTCTCAGAAATCCCACAGCAGCATGAAGGAGTCCCTTGCACAGCTTCTCCCCTTCTCTTCTATACAGTGGAACCTGTAGCATTTTCAGGTGCAGAGAGTTTTTGTAGGACCTCCCACCATGTCCAGTACCCCAAATCTGGCACAAAGCTTAATCAAACAACTCACCAGCCCTTCTGCCTGCATGCTTTTTCAGCAGAGTGACTGAAAGAGCCTCGTCTCTTGGCCTTCACTTTCTCAATACATACTGTGTGATGAAAACATGAGCTCATTGGAATTTATAGACAGATTTGGCAAACTTTATATATTTATTTGGGCTCTGAGATCATTTGGATTCTAGGAGCTCCCTCTCTCTAAGAATATGAACATATTTTGCTCTCAACTGCCACCTGTTAGAAATCTGACTGTGCATACTGTAATTGGTACCTACCACATGTGCAAGTCCTTTCCCAAATACATTAGGTACTCAGAAAGTTCACACAGAAAATTGCCAAAGTCTACCCTCCGGAGAAAAAAATTCTTGATGGGAATCGCAGTTCTGTACTTCATTCTTTTGCAAATAAATAGAGGGTGAATACATCAAGCTGCTTGTCAAATACTCCACTGCAACTCAAAGCAAAATTGCGCAATGTTTTATAGTCAATTTACTCTCATATATCCATACCTCCAAACATCTGATTCACACTTCTGAAGGGCTCAGTATTAGAAGGTCTGTCTTATAGTAATTGGGGCACCACCAGACAGATGTCCAAGAAACCACATTGCCAGAAATTCTTTTCTTATGAAAATTCAAGTCTACCTTTTATACAGAAGTTTATATTCCTGGGTGTCTATTTGGTCCGAATTCAAACTCCTGCCATTTGAAGCTTGACCACTATTAATAGTCAATTTGTTTCTTCTACAGTTTGTCTGCATTTCTCTTCATGTTTGGCACCAGGCT
Source organism: Chaetura pelagica (assembly GCF_000747805.2). NCBI lineage: Eukaryota > Metazoa > Chordata > Aves > Apodiformes > Apodidae > Chaetura > Chaetura pelagica. Next base: position 7,309,054 of record NW_009952893.1, on the reverse strand, counting down.
TTTAAACAATAAGAAACAAATAAAACTGGTAGGCTGTCAGATTTAATAATAACCAGCTTCCCTGATGCGCTATTATTTGTTTAGCTTTTGGAAAAGTCAAATATCAGAACTACATATCTTAAAATATTCAGTGCTTTCCTAACCTACTGCAAGACATATTTTAGTTGGCGAGAGCTTATCTCAGAAGTGGTAACAAAATGGACCAAACTTTGTCTAGCTCCATGTCACCCTGACCACTGGTCATGAGCCCGAAAAGGAAGGTGTCTGACCTCCACCATTTATATGTGATCACAGCAAACTTTGTCCTTTGTCAAAACCAGGAAATTTGAATGAAAAGTGTATTTCTTTTGTAGCATTTTGTTTGCATTCTACGTGGAAAAAAAAAAAAAAAAAAATCTGCTTTCTCTTTTTCCGATAAACACTGACGTTTTTCATTAAAACAAAAATATCCTTAATTTCTTTTAAAGTTTTCAAAGAAAATACTTATTATTTTCTAAGTAGCTCTAACTGAAGGATATGGCAGCACAATGAAAGAAAAAACATAACCACTTCTCCTTTCTGCAGGATAAAGAACCATAGTGCTTTATTCTCAGAAGAAAGCTGAATTCAAGATTCTTTCTCTTGATACAGATTAACAGATATCAGTGTGCATATAGAGATGCAAAACCAGTTAATTGTTAGTTGAGTTAAAAAAGACCTCAAACCCCATCCTAGGGCAACTGCAGATGCATTCATAGCTGTAGGTGCCTATGCTGAAGACTGTATTCTGTGTACGAAAAGCAAACAAGTGGTTATCCTGGGGTTTCCATCTTTTGCTGTCTTCAGGATGCACATTCCCACAGACCTGAATAGACTATTCTTCTTTTCAGGTACAGAAAGAGGATATAAATGTTGAGAGGTTTAAGGTTACTATCATTTCCATTCATGTGTGAAATGAATTACTGTGTACTTTGGATCAAGATTCTTGTGAAAAAATGCCCTGTCTCTGTTTTTAGCCAAGAAGTTCAAGAGGTGCTACATTTAATAATAAAGGAATGTCTAATTCTGAGGGCTCTGGGCAGGCTGCTTTTCTATCTGAGACTTTAATAGGTTGTTTTTTGTTTGCTTAAACTCCTAGAAGGCTTTCTGCTAATATGAAATCTAAATAATGTAAATCTCTTCTAAAACACCAGTAAGATCAATGTTTTAAAATTCTTATGCATAAAATACTGGAAAGGAGCTTTAATACCAAAGCAAGTCTAACACAGTCACTCTTTATCACAATATTTATCAACAACAGTATTTTTGGGGAAGTTCTTCAGATTTTTCAAGGAGCGCTTTCCAGGAAAGGTCGTTTCTGTTCAACCCCTTAACAGGTCTTCTGTCATTCACTCAGAACATAAATGATGGCTTTTGTACTTCATAGAGCTAGTATCCACTTGGATTTGACCCTAGATGAACTTCAGTTTAGTTAATAAGACTGAATGGAGATTCCTAACCTTTTGTAAATAAAACTCTGCTAGAAAAACGAGCAGCATCCTACATCTCACTGATAAGCCAACAAGTAGGACAGCAGTGCAGAAGGAAGTAGATAAGTGCATGAACTCATCTGTGGGGCAAAAGAAAGCTGGGTAACCCTATTGTGCCAAAACTAGCAGAATAAGCTACATCCACTCTTGCTTTCTTTCAGCTTGCTGGCAGTTGCCGTGTATTGTTTCCACAGCAGAAAAAGGCTGAATATGCTGTAAAATTACTTTGTCCTTTCAAAGGTGTCATGCAGACAGACACCCTTAACTGTAACCATGTAAACCACAGAGGTTCTTTCTGTTTTGTTTTGGTTTTTCTCTAGTTTTCTGAGAGGACTGATACTCCAGAATTCATTACTCCATGATCTTCAGACACTCCTGGTGCTGGTTTATGGCACCAGGGAGAAGGGACATACTCAGTGGGCTAAAAAGAAGAAGAACTGGTAGAAGAGAGAAACTGGAACCAGTGAACATATTTCACCAGTACACCCCTTCACATCTCTTCTCAGCTCACTTGTGAATTCCCAGCACAGAACAAGCTAAAAACCAAGGAAAACTAGGATAGGCAGATTACGCTGGCTAAGATCCAAGTTTCTGGATATCTCTCCTCCCAGAAGACTGGAGTGGACTATACTTAGACCTACTTTGTGCTCTGGCATGATGAAATGCAGGTTAAGATCTTTGTACCCTCTCACCCCCTGATTATTTTTTTTCGACTTTGACCAGGTATATAGGGTTTAAGAGAACAGGGCTATTCGATGGAAAGTGTAGGCTGCCAATAACTTCTAGAGTAAATTCTCCATTGCACTGTGGCACTTGTGTCTTTAAGCATGCAGAGTTAGAATGATGGGTCTAATCTGCTTTGACATTTAAGGGTGCTGTTCACTGATTTAACAAAAGAGCTGTAAATGGAGATCAACTGTAATTTCTCCCAATATGCAGAAGTATTGTAAGCCATGCACAAAGAAATTGAGGAAACATTATACGCATGTATGCATCTTATTGCCAAGAAAACTGTCAGTAAGTACATAAAGGGCAATGTTTGAAATTAAAAGGGAGAGAAATTTTATTGGGGAGTTAAAAAGTGCATATAAAGATTAATTATCTGAGTTTTAGAGTCAAATATTTAACTTAGGCATTTGGAAATAATTTCTATTCCTAAGGCATAATATTTGCCAAGAGATGTGACTGAGACAGCATCACTATACATGTTTAGGAGTAGACAAGATGAAAACCATATGTATTTAATGTAGAAGGAAGTCCTGCAACATGGCAGGGACAAACTATATGAATTAAGAGATCCAATCCAACCCATTAGATATAAATCTTGAAGGAACCAGCCCTTCAATCCTTACTTGTAGACATGGATGATTTCAGTGGGACCATGTATATGAGCCAGGGCAAACAATTCAAGAACAAAATGTCCTCTAAGATTTAGAATGATGCTTAAGAAACCACAATGACAACAGTAAAAAATAGGTAAACAAGTTGAGACTCTTATTATCATCAGCGCCTTAAAATTGGAAAGAAAACCAAATTAACTCCCTTTTTCCATGTCCATATAAATAGCTTTAGGTATTAAATAGGACTTTGAAAAACTTGAAGTAGGTTGTGGTTTTTTCTGTTACCCACCAACTATTGCATGTCCACAGAGCATTTTTAAGATCACCTTGACAGCAAGAAAATGTCAAGAAGACTTTAAAATTTACAAGTGAAATAATAAGGCAGTTATTTACCTTTGTGACTGCTAAGTGGGCTATTTTCTTGCTTCTCAGATCTGACTTTGTAGGTTGTCTGCAGATCTTCATGGACAGGAAGCAAAGTCCCTACATTCATCACCCCAGCAAAGGGGGTCACTCCTGGGCCAGAGAGTGCACACATTTCCCCCATGACTCACATGGGCTCCCTCATAAAACTACAGTCGCTTCTTCTGGAAAACGATTACTTTTCTTTTAGAACAATGGTTGATTTCCTTTGTCCATTGTATTGTGGTGTTTAAAGTGGATTTACTATAAATTAATAGGCTCAGATTCTCCATTCCCTTCCAGATCCTCTGCCACCAGCTCATGAGAAACTATCTTTATGTCACCACGAAATAACTTCTGGGTATCCAAACTAACTTGCTTCAGGATAGTCTGGGAAACTTTTACAACTTTGTGTCCTACAAAGTGACATGTTTAACAAGGGGCACATTTTCTCAAATATTAAAGTGCACTTATGCAATCACTGAACCAAAAGGAATTTAAACTATGTCAGAATATCTTAGAATGGTTTGGGTTGTACATTCAGACTCGTTCTTTGAGACCCCTCACCTGAAGTCCTACAGCATACAGCAGGTGCAGACGCAATCATGCCCAAGGAGTTCCAAGTACCTACAAATGCACTGAAGGTGTGAGAAGCAGACTGCATCAGGGGAATGAACAGAATGTGTCAAGGAGAAAAGCCCAAAAACAGATTGGGTGTGAAGAACTGGAATCACAAGAACCAACCTGTAGAGCTAAAGCCCAGTTCTTACCAGTGGAGAAGGAAAAAGCAAATGGAACTGTAGAGAACTGAGGATGTGATAGAGCGATTCACGAGAAGAACAGAGCTCCGAACACAATTAGGAAAAAAGAACCAAACACAATTGGACTGTCAACAGAGAAAAGATGAGAAAACATTTTGTGCTTCCAAACTGCTTAGTCCTTCTCTGCTTCAAAACACTCAATATTTCCACAATCTACTGCATCTGTAAACAATTCCAGCTCTTTAGTGTGTGACATCTTTTCAAGTAATTGTTAGGGGAAATGGGAAAGGTCACTCTCATCACTGCCACTGCACTTTTCCATAGTATTCAGGAGAGGAACACAAACTCTTTAAGGTTCATTCAAGCAGAGTACACCTCGTCTGCTGGTAATGATAATATGCTTGTCGTCTTATTTATGAAAATGAGTATTGAGTGACACAATATCTTGAATATATAACACCAGCAACCTCATATCCCCATAAACCACAACATATGCTGTGCCATATGATGAAACTGTAGAGACACCAACGAATGGACTAAGGAAATTCAAAAGGGCATTACTAATACCATGGTCCCCAGATGTGGTATGGCTTACAGCACCATGTCAACTTCAATACTTTCTTAACAAGTTTTCTGTAGGCTCAGAGGTAAAAAGTTAAATAAGATGCTGCCATGGCTACAAAGCAGATGGCAGAGCAAGCTATGTGTGATGTTGCTCACTGGGTTTTTTTTGCTCTGTGAAGTTACATGGGACACGCACAGACTAAATTCTGAAAGAGAACTGGTGGCGAAAGGATTGACTGTCACTCAGAGACCCCAGTTCAAGTTGGACTCTGGATCATCAGCTACACAGCTTGAGGTGCTGCTCTGAATTCTGAAGTCACTTTCAGACTGGGAAATCATACATAAAAGAAAGCTTTAGACCTTTCCCTTGAGAATACTGATGGAGCTGATGCTGATCGGAACACAGGTACATCCTGTGGCTGGTTGGTACTGGTAAAATAACTCACTAGTAAGAAGGGCAAGGAAAAGAACAGCATGTAAATAGCTGTAGAGCATGTCTTTAGTCTTGATTTTTGTACCAAGCCTTGCACACTACCATTCAAGAGCAAATATACAGCAGAATACCCAATTGATACAGGTTAAATCTTGGCCATTTAAACACTGAGTGCATTAAAATAGATTTATCAAGGATGACTCCTTTCCTTTTTGAAGCTTTTTTTTCTTGTTTTATTTTGGTTTGGGTTTTTTTTACTGAGCAGGCTAAGAACAATGCACTTACAGAACTCTTGGGAATATGACAGGGTGCTGGCTTCACTTAAGCAAACTGCAGGAGCATATTTCTAAAACACACAAGCCAAGGAAGGGCATGGTAGGCTGCTATTCCCTCAGACATTACAACAAAGTTTATTTATGCAGAATCAAAGGAAACATCAGTGGAGAGCACAGCAATGAAAATGATGACTGAGCTTGACTTCTGACCTTTCTGTTTCTATTATTTCTGACCTTTTCACTTAACCAAACTTCAAACTCAGCCTATGGTGTGGCAACAGGCCTTATCCTGCAACATTTTGAGTACACTCAGCATTTTGAGGTGCTGCTGGGATGCACTAAGCGGATTGTATGATCAAATCTAGATCTAGGTAACATCTATGATTGAAAGATGTCCAAATTGTTAGTCACTAGCTGCTAAAAAGGAGTTGTTATTACTGCTGTCCCCTTTTTATGTCAAACTCATGGTGTCCTGTTTCTCAAACCTGTTAACTGTCTGTTGTCATATAAGAACCTCTTTGACTTTAAGCAGATGTTATGGTGCTGACACAACTTGTCTGTGCTTTCAAAACAGTGTCAATACCTTATTGAGAAGGTAAAAAAATGTTGCTTGGCCAACCTATGTTTAACATTAGAGGTCCACAGTAGGCATGCATTCAAACTTGGAACACAAAATAGCATACATGCTGCTTTAGCTAGCAGTGCCAAGTATGAAATCACAGTGAATGAATAACTTCTATCATACCTGCAGGAACAGATAATTCACATAATGAGTATTTGCCAACCAGGGGAAAAGGTGCCTGCCACAAATATAGCATTGAAATCCTACATACTAGAGAAACATTTAAAAGGGTCATTGTATTTGATGGAAACATAAAAATATTAGAGGCACACAAACAATTTGTCATAAGTGAAATGCATAAGCATGAGACAAACAGTGCATCAGATTAATTACTTTGCAAGCACAGTTTTACCATATTGTCTATGTCTGAGAGAAAATTAGAAATGCTCATTGTCTGCCTTTTTGCATACATGAGGGCAAGGATTTTCGGGGTACTCCATAAAAGCTATGGGGCTACTGATGTTTAACACTTTAAACACATGCAATCACATGTTGTGACCAAATACTATTCTTCAGGCCAACAAGCAGTTAACTTACAAATTAATTTACTTGAGCCCCAGAATCTTCCTTGGGACTAGTCACAGAAATGAAAACTCAACAGCGTAAAGAGGTCAGAGGTCAGTAGTTAGCTTTCACTTGCTTAAGTTAATGCAGCTTAAAAAAATTCAGGAAAGAACATTTTAGCAAGAAGTAATAGTTAAAAATCATTTATCTACTTAACTAAATCCTCACTGTTTATTTAATAAAATGATATCAATGACTTACAGTTTGCTTTACTCTGAAATAAACAAAACTCACTTACCATATATTCCATGTTGGAAGCAGGTGGGAAGACTTTGCCTCTGACTTGATTATGATAATCAAGAATGGCAATCATGTCATTCTGTGAAATGTAGCGCTTCCGCCTGGCTTTGGGAATTTTTGCAGAGTCCAGATGAGCTGCCAAAGCTGTCTCAATGTCAGTGAAATTATTGTCTGACAGGAGTAGGTCAGTGGAGTTGGGTAACACTAATGCACTTGTTTCACAGAGAATGGAAAATAAGAAAGCACAACTGATTGCAGTGATTGCTGTCATTTTGGGGCCAAAGAAGAAAGATAGGCCACAGAGGTACTCTGCTTTAAGTCAGGGCAGCAGAAAACAGATCTGTAGAAGAAAAGATGTCAAAGATGTGATTCTGTACAACTGGGTAGCAAGACAAAGTGAACTGGCAGGCTGTGATCAGAAAAATTATTCTGTTTGTCAGCTCAATCATAAAAATCCAGACAGAATATGTGTTGCTGAGAAATTTTCAATAACCACAGTAAATGATAATAAATTGTTACTACAAATACACCAAATGAAGTATCATTATACCATGAACTACACAACCAGAGCCAGTAGTATTCCTGAAATAGTGACAGTGTTATCACACACAATCATCCCAAAAAAACACTATAAATCTTAAATGGGGAGACTGCAATAAACCTCACAATATGTTTTCTACTGAAAATAAAAATTTATCCTAAGCTATGCCTATTCATATGCATGGATTGTTTTGACACAATGTGGCACAGATAAACTAGTAGGCAAAAGACATCATAAAAAGCATGAAAGCATCTTAGAAACAGCATTCAAATCTTAACTTCAGCAAAATGTGATATGCATAGGTAAAACTGCATGCAAAGCAAACTTACTGAGCTGAATGGCTTACCTCTGGATAATACCAAGAAAAAAAAAATAAAGAAAAAAAAATAATACAGTCTACTGTTCTCCCAGTATATATAGCACTCTCCTATATGATGATATGAACCTTTGTGAAAGGAGTGTCTCTTATTACAAACCCCCAAAGAACAAAAGTCTGCTGGTTTTGAAGCTTCTGGCCACAGGAGCTGCTAACAGCTTTTATATGTTACAGGCTGTATGAGCCAGAACAGGCAGTTTCTCTACAGGGCTGTGCGGAGCCAAAAGGAGCGGGGAGGAGTTCTGCACAGCACAGACACTGATTGGGTGGCATCCCTGGAGTGTAGGTGGTTTGGAGATCAGTCACACCCCCAGTTTCTATAGTACAAAGAGGCAACGTGCAAGACTCTCCTTTTTTTCGGTAATCCCTACCTTTTTATATTTATTTTTTTTTCTTATTTTTCTTCCCCCTCCGTGTTTGGTTTTCCCCTCATTTCACGAGCATCCTGCGGGCTTGGAAAACGTTATTTTACGCAGCTCCTCGAGCACCCCAGGAGCAGCACGAAGCGCAGAGACCCTGAAAACCCCCCCGCTGCCCCGGGTCACGGGAAGCGGAGCCCGTTCAGCACCGTCCCGTCCCACCGCGTCCCTCCCCGCGGGGCAGGGGCAGGGGCAGGGGCAGGGGCAGGGGCAGGAGCAGGAGCAGGGAAGGGAAGGGCAGGGGCTGTAAGGGGATCACACCCAGCTGGCTGGGGAGGACAGGGGTGA
>NW_009952893.1:7279933-7300142 GCF_000747805.2 Chaetura pelagica | reverse complement strand
CAGGATCAGTTACCTGAACGTCTGCCATGAGAAACTACGGGAGCAGCAGGACCGAGAGCGTTCGCCAGGGGCTGGGAGGGACATCTGTTTCACATTAGCTGGTATATAGCTGGGATTATTTAGGCACAGAATGGTCCAGCCACTCACACAGCAGAGCTAAGGGCATAACACTGAGGCCATGACGAAAGCTAGCAGGGAGAAGCAGCGGCAGCAGCAGCCAGCAATTGTGTGCTGGGGACAGGAGATGGGAGCAACACAATGTCAGGCTTGATCCCCTACCAGGGCGACGCGACCCGGGGCAACCCGTAAAATGAAGCCCTTAGAAATGTAACGGCAACATTTTGCGACGTCATGAAGGAATGAGGAGAGAGAAAGGCAACTGGTTTGAGGTTCCACCGAAATGTATCGAGCGCTCAAAAGTTTCAGTAGCTCTATTAGAGGAGCAATATGGGAATTAAGTACTGAGGAAGTGAAGTCCAGTAGTTGGAGCACAGGGCTGGAAGCCAACACTCACGCTCTGCTTTTGGCTCTGCTGCTCACTCGTTGTGTGGCCTAAACCCACGCCGTTTAATCTCTGTGTGCAATCTCTACAGTGGTATAATAGCCTTTTGCAGACATGTTGCAAGGCTCAAATAACTAATGTTTGGTAATGTACTTTGTGATGAAAGGTGCTAAGTAAGTACAAAGTGTCATCACTGGTTGTATTCCTGTATGTGTACCCAGCCTGTGCAAAACTGCTGCTTGCAGTGCAGCTGCAGGTATGTATTCCTTTACGTGATTGTACAAGAAAGTTTAACACATGATTTGTCTTTGCAGGACTAGATGTTTGATGGTTCATTTCATGCAATTTTCTCTCTTCTAAAATGAAGCACATGTTTATTTCTGTTCATGTCAAAAACTATCCTCCCATTGTTTGAACACAACGGGAAGAGTTCCCAGCGCCTTTGAATTGCCGCAGGTCCTTTGGTTTCATCTGAACTGCAATAAGTTATCAAAGGGAAGACACCAGCTTAACATCTCAGGAAGTTCCGAGGGTAGATTTTACTAGTTAGTCACATTTTAGATCGCTGTAATCATTTCCTCATACTCACCCTGTGGCAGTAGTTGGAGGCTGTTATGACACAGGGCTCTACACAGAGCAGCCAGGATATAAAAGCAAATGTTGTAAAATAGGCGTAACTTTCACAGCTGTAAAATTGAGCTGTACTTCCCTAAGAAGAGGCCAGATTATATGATTTCTTGTATTTCCATTGCTTGTGGTTATTGCCTAATTACTTGTTTCCATGTCTAACAGACAGTGAGTTTAACTACCCAACTGAATGTAGAAAAAAAAAAAGGCTATGAGCAATTCTGACAAGCACAACAGCAAGAAGTATAGTGTGAACATGAAAGGCCTTAGGGCATGAGAGTGCCTTGACCCAGGGAAGTTGTACTGGTAAGTTCTCAAATAAGAAGCAGTGGCAAATAATGGAAGAGTAATAGTAACTCTCAAGTTTGACAATTAAGATGACTTAGACAATCACATGAATGTGTGCATTCAGTTTTCTTCTGCAAGAAATGAGTCAATGACCTGACATGTGAAAATTAGCAAGCAAGACCAGTGAAGCCACACTAAAGTCCTCATGAAGGTCCACGTCAAGAGGAGGAATGGATAAAATGAGAACAAATTAAGAAAAGAGGCATCAAAGATGTCTGCAAGCTGGTAAGGAGAAAAATGGGAAGTGGATGGAACCATCTGCAATATACACAAAAAGAACTATTTCCTGACTCTTCAGCCCACTCAGAAAAGCCAGAGAGAGAACAATCAGACCAGTGACAAAAGACAATTACAGGCCAGAGAGAGACATTAGTGAGACCATGGAATGAGTCAAAATATCTGTAAACCTAATTAAGAACAGAATGTGCCAGCCGAGGCGGCCACAACACGGTTACTGAGCAGCCTGATCACATGAATGTGTGCATTCAGTTTTCTTCTGCAAGAAATGAGTCAATGACCTGACATGTGAAAATTAGCAAGCAAGACCAGTGAAGCCACACTAAAGTCCTCATGAAGGTCCACGTCAAGAGGAGGAATGGATAAAATGAGAACAAATTAAGAAAAGAGGCATCAAAGATGTCTGCAAGCTGGTAAGGAGAAAAATGGGAAGTGGATGGAACCATCTGCAATATACACAAAAAGAACTATTTCCTGACTCTTCAGCCCACTCAGAAAAGCCAGAGAGAGAACAATCAGACCAGTGACAAAAGACAATTACAGGCCAGAGAGAGACATTAGTGAGACCATGGAATGAGTCAAAATATCTGTAAACCTAATTAAGAACAGAATGTGCCAGCCGAGGCGGCCACAACACGGTTACTGAGCAGCCTGGAAAAAAAACAAAAACAAACAAAAAAAAAAAAAACAACCAATAATTCTTGTACTTAATGTCGGCAAATGTTACCAATGAAGAAAGTTATACAATCAAGAATGAGAAAGAATGTAGAAGAAACTAAGAAAGAAAAACATCTCCGTTTTTCTTCTGAAAGACTCTCTCATTTCTAGGAAATGGACTAGATTTTAAGGTTTTACTAGAAAAATATCAAATTTTTCACAGAAACAGTGTTCACACAGGAAAAAAACAGCAACAATATATTAGCATAAGATTTAGATCTTATCTGGAGACATAGGCTGTGCAGAGGTATAGCACAAAGAGAACAGGATATATAATGTATGAAATGCACCCTCTTTACCTTCATTGCACAATGAAAGCAATGACTCACAACACTCATGGTTCTTCTGCAGTGCATTCCTTGGATTAGGAATACAAATTCTGATATTCTAATCATCCATTACTCAACAAAGTAGCATGACCTTTGTAATTTTGACTGACATTTATTTTAGTAAATGAATTATGACTGTGTTTAGCTCAACAATCATCATTTAAGAATAGTGTATTTATGCCAAATTAATTAGACAGTTAAGCTTGAAACATTTAGTATAATTTATTTTACTTCTAACTACCTTACAAATACCTGTCTGGGACAACAGATATTTTTTATATTAAGACTTTCATGGCAGACAATTCATAAAAAAAATTAAAAACCAAAGTGCATATTTTTTTCTGATCTCTGTCTCCAGACATAGTAAAGATCAAAAAGTCTCATACATTCAAATTTCTGTCTTGTACTTTTGATACTTCATCATCCTGATAGCCATCATACAGAGACAATGAAGCATTGAGAAGCTAAGCATCATATTACACTTATTGAAGAATCATGCAGTGAGCAGTACCTTGACATGTGCCTTCCAGGTCCTAGACTACAAATCTGCTTTTAGGTTGGGATGGTCCTGGGCAAAAAGAAGGTAAGTGTCCTACTGTATCTCAAGGACAAAATTAAACAACAACAAAAAAAGATCAAGAAAGAAATTAATTCAAGAATGTTTGGCAGTATGTAGCTTCTTCTGGCAGTGTGATGACAGAGATGTCATGAACTACAGCAGTATCATGGATGAAGCCTGAAATCACACTCCAATGAGACCTACAGTGGTGGTTTTCAGTTTAAGATAGTAACAACTAACCATAAGGGTCCAAAGATCTAAGCTTCTGAAAAAAATAATGGCAGCTGAGGAATTTTGGAGACTGGGAATTATTTCAACTTACCAAGGTAGATTTTGTGTTGCTCAGATGCGGACTTCTGGTTTCATTTAAGATATTCAAACATTTGAGATGTCTGCTTCACAGATATGACATGGGTCTTAAGAAGATCTGTGCCTTTTTGAACTGCAGTGGGTGACCAGATGAGAACATCTCAAGTTGCATCTGATACCCTGGCAGGTTACTTGAATAACTCTTTTCAACTTCATTGTCTGCATTGACTACATTTTTGCTGACTACACTGTGAGCTTAAACACTTGGCTCATATATAGACACGACTTTTGGTGTCTTCATCTTGAACTGAATCCTATCAAATATATCAACATGTACTGGATCCAAATTCCACATATAAATCAAAGCTTTATACAAAGAAGATAGAACAAGTATAATACGGACAACCATATTCTCAGTATTAAAATATGTCTTGAATTTCCAAACAAATTTAAAATAAAACTTCATTAACGTATATACAGGCATTAATATTTTTAATATATTGTAGAGACAATGGCACAGGGTTGTGTGGCAACAGTAACAAAACTGGCATATGGAAGAGTCATGAAATAATTTGCTCAGGTTTTTCTATTGTTACTGAAAATGTATCAACATCCTAGAAAAGAATTAGTAAAAAATGAGGAACAATTATTTACAATGGGAGGAAATGCTAATTACACATAAAAAGGACTCTACTTTGCCAAGAAGTTACTGCTGAGTAGTGTGAATGCTAAAGTGCTATGCCAAGCAATAATACAAGATTTCTTAGAAATTAGGTAATTATCACACTTTGAGGCGCCGATAAAATCAGTATTCTTCTCACTAATACGTCAGCAGAAAGCACTGGCCACAGAGAAGCAGAAGGGTTAAGAACTTACCAGGCTAAGTGTTCTTGTCATATTAATCCACACATTTTCCAAAATTTCTTTTGTTTATTGTGTCACTTTTCACTACTCTGGGCACCTCTACAGTGTTCTTTTAGGAATCTTATCATAAGCAGCATAATGAAAACAGATGAATGCATCAGCGCTTAACTTCTTTGGACAGTCAAATTATAAACCAAAGTGTCCCTAACCACGAGGGTAGGGTCTGCAGTACTTGTCTTGCAGATTTATTATGAACAAATCTAACTTCTCTTTTTGTGTTCTTTCATAGATTCTTGATAATGTAATCCCTTTATATGGTGCTTTAAACATCTTTATAATTGAAAACGCATTTGAAAAAACCAGTGTCCACCACTACTAAAAAAAGCAACATTTCTCATTCCAAGTGCAAAAGTTCATGTTTAATTTCTACTAGACTGAAGCATCATTTTCAGAACTTTGAAGAATACTGAAGGAAAAAAGAATAATATTTGGGTGGGTGTTCAACATCTGTCAGCTGCAAATCAGGGTCTGATTCTAGCATTGTGTCGTTTTCAACACTTCTAATATTTCTTATTTTAATGGAAAGGTAACGTAGTGTCTTGGCAGCAGTTTTGAAGAATGGGTGTGTATATTCTGCAGTATTTTTCCTGACCTTTGGACAATTCATCTTCCTTCATATGCAACTTCTGTGAGCAAAAGAAACTTCTCAGTGATGTTTGACCTGAATATGCCCAAATAAACTTTGCTTAAGGAAATTAAATTTAACCCTGAATAAGTTTCTAAATATTTACTTTGAAGGCACTATGGTTTAGTTACCAGTTCACTGTCTTGGAAGCAGAAAATATAACATAAATTTCTGGATGAGTTACTGACCTTTGTGATCCTGGACAATGTAATTAACTGCTTACAACTTCCAGAAAGTGTCTAAATCTAGGTTTCTGAGTGCCTTCCTTTCTTTCTTCTACCTCTTCTATTTGTACTAAACAGATAACCTTTTAAGGCCGAGGGTAGAATACAATATTGTGTGAGTACTGCAATTTTAAATGATTTTTTTCCTGTGATAAAGGTCTGCTTAGACCTCTCTCACCTTCACAACATTTTATGTTTGCATTGCTAACTTGCTCAGCATTATAAGGAAGACATTCTGACACGAATTTCCCACAGACCACCATCCAAGGAAATGAAGGAAAAAGCAGTTTCTTGAAAGAAGATGAAATGATGAATTATTAAATGCCTACTAGATAATAAATTATACATCTCAATGCAGTAAGAATTCCCCAGAAATGCAGTAGAAAACTTAAGCATGGGTTTATTCTCTTCACAAGGATGAATAAACCAACTTAAAAATAAAAATAGAAGTCAGCAGAAGGCATTTGTGTGTGTGTGTGTGTGTGTGTGTGTGTGTGTGTATGCACATGCACTGTGGAGCCAGAAGTGTGAGGAGCATTTACTATTTGAGAAAATAAAATTACATAAGGCAGATATCAGACTGTATTACAGCCATTTCAAGATAGAGAGAAATAGCCTTTTGAAAGGCCTCAGCTTCCTATGAATGTGTGTGTGTGTGTGTGTGTGTGTATGCACATGCACTGTGGAGCCAGAAGTGTGAGGAGCATTTACTATTTGAGAAAATAAAATTACATAAGGCAGATATCAGACTGTATTACAGCCATTTCAAGATAGAGAGAAATAGCCTTTTGAAAGGCCTCAGCTTCCTATGAAAGGATGAAACTTTTCAAACATTTACAACAGATTTGAGACTGTTGAGTTAAACTTGGAATTTTGAGGTTTTATGGAATCCCTAATTCAAGACTAAATTGTAACAAGAATCAGAAACCCAAAATGGAGAATGATACTGCTAGGAGAATGTGACTTGAACATAAATATGCCAAAATGAAACTAACAGACACAATAGTTTGCAGAGTGGTTTCCAAGTTCTTCTTCTTGGTCTTCTGATAGCTTCTATCATCTTTGGTGACTTCTAGGAATGCTGGAGTGAGTGGTGTTGCTGGGAAAGGGAAGCTACTCCACACCTTTTCTTCTACAAAATCTAGCAGTTTCTGAATACTTCTGTCAGTTATTTAGGGCTAAAAATTGCATACATCTTTTCAGGCACCTTCTGACTTCAGAGTGTCAAGCAGCCAACTAGTGCTAGGAAGAGAACTAATAATTATCAGGCCCTGCCTGCAGCTTCCAGAACACAAATTTGTGCAACTGGGTGAGTAAAGGAAGGCTGGTAACTGCAGACAGTATGGCAATGGTAAGAGCTGTAAGGCAGTGGTCCAGCCCTTTCTGGAGCAGCTGCCCCTGGCACCTCAGAGGCCTTGACACAGGCAGAGCTCTGGAGGGAGGAAGTGGCCATTCACATCCTAGCCTGCAGACTGACATGGTGGGAGACTGTGTGCTCCCTCGCAGGAGCCATGCACTGGCTGTCAGGTCACCACATTAAGGAACAAAGAGCAGAATACACAGTATCTGGAAAGAAGACAGAGACCAAGCAGAGATGAAATGTTGAAACTCAGCTGAACATAAGGAGCGGAAGCCCTACTGTGTTTTACTGATTGCAAGTGAAGAAGGTGGAGAAGGCTGGAAAAATGATAGATGGGCTGGAGGAATGGACCAACAGGAACTCAGCAAGGATGAATGACAAATCCTTCCTCTGGGAAGAAACTCTTGATACAATCTGGGCCTAGTGGGACACTGGCAGAGAGAAGCTCTGTGGAAAAGGACTACAGTTTTGGTAGACAAAATTAATATGAGCCATCAGTGTGTCCTTGCATCAAAGGCTGACAGCTTCCTAGGATGTATTAACAGAAGCTGCTATTCACTTTTACTTGACAGTTTTTAGACAACATCCAGAATACAGTAGTGCATTCAGTTTCTCCACACACCCCCCACCCAATACAGGAAAGACACCAAAAAAACAGAGTGACTTTGGCAGAGGGCCAGCAACATTATCAGGGGCTAAAGCATTTGCTGAGAAGAGGCTAAGAATAGGCCTTGTTTATCCTGGAGGAGAGATGGCTTTTGGAGAGACCTGAAAGAGTTTGGCAGACCTATGAGGAGGTAACCTAGCAGATGGAGCCAGTACCTTCACAGTGGTGCACAGCAGAAGAACAAAAGAAGGTGGATATAAACTGTCCCAAGTAACAAGTGATATAACAAGAGGAAAAGTCATCAAGTTGTACCAGAGCAGCTGTAGGTTGGATATTAAGAAGAACTTAACTACTGAAAGGTTTGTCAGCCACAGGAACAGGCTGCTCAGGGAAGCAGTTGAGTCTCCATTCCTGGAAGGATATAAAAGATTTGTAGATGCAGTACTTAGGGACATGGCATAATGGTGGACTTGGCAGTGTGCTAGCTTAACAGTTGGACTTGATGATCTTAAACGTCTTTTTCAACACAAGCAATTCTATGATTCTATGAAGCAAGAGGTTCAGTTGGAATATATTAAGAAGCTTTTGTCTGATTTGAACAGTCCAGCAACAGAAGTTGCCCAAGGAGTTTGGACAATCCCCATTATTGTGGACTTTAAGACTTAGCTGGGCAAGTAAGCAACATGGTCTGAGCTCAAAGCTGACCCTGCTTTGTGACTGCTTCCAAATTGAGATATCCTATGATTGCAGAACAAATCCAGCTCAATTTCTTGCAAGAAAAGCAATGCAGTACTACTGCAGACTGGACTTGTAAAGCATAACCCCACAGGAATATGCAGCAGCAAGGCAAAAGGGACAGCTTCAAAGAGACTGTAAGACAAAGTGAAGCAGGAAGCAACTCTTCTCTTCAAGAAACAACAAAGTTTGTATATAGTATGGAAGCAAGTATAGCCCTAAACTGTGTCCTGCTTTTGGGCAGAGGTTTTATTTCTAAAAGGCCTGAACTGCAGCTGAAAAGAAGTAAGATTAGAAAGGCTCTAAAAATGAAGACAGTATTTGCAATACTAGAACTAGATGCAGCAGTAACCAACTTAATTTTTTCTGCCACAGTCAAGAATACTGGAGAGAAAGTTACCTCCTGAGATTGGAGCAACTCTTTAATATAGCCTTTTTTTGTTATATGTTAGATGCACAGGCAGAGATCACTGCCATATATGAAATATCTTTTTAAAAACGTTGGAAAAAATCCCAAATCCTGGAACACCAGTAAAATGTTGTCATTTATGAGGAAGATTATTCCTACTTGCTAAATGTAAAGGTAAATAAAAATTGTACAAAGACAAGGCTTAGAGTTGTTTCAGAAGATCTAGCTGTCAGTTTTATAATAAATAGTCAAAAAGACAGTGTGGTTAAAGGCAAGTGAAAATGATTTAAGGTAGCAAGTGAAAAGAAAAACCAACAGATGCCATAGAAGAAATTCTGCAAAAATGTCAATGTTAAACTTTTGTACGAACTCAGAAAAAAATTCACAATGAAGAAATATTTGTTTAAGCACATGATGACGAAAGAGTAGACTGGGAATCAGTGTGGAATTATATCTTCTTGGAAGATTCTCCTCCTTCAGAATGTATGGTCATAAGGCAAGAACTTGGCTTTTGTGTTCAGTAACTGCAAGACTGTTGTAGTTACTGTTTACAAACCCTTCCTTCTTCACCTTCCATGCCTACAGAGCTACTTTCACCACTTACACATTGACATCCTTCAGTTTCTGAGCTGACTTAAAGTGCAGTGTTCCAGCAGTGGAACAAACTCACCCTCAGAAAGGAAGGGAGAGCAGGGTCTCTGACTCTACCATTTAAGAAAAACATTCATTGCTAGAGCTGTCGCTGACACTCAACATTAATGTTTGTTTTGCTATGAGAAGGTCAAAGATACTGACTTTGTCTGACTTTGAACTTCATCTCAACCCTATGATATATGACACTAGAACCCTGGGGAAAGAACCTTGTATCTACAGAAGGCATCTTCCCATTTTAGGAGAACTTGTTAACTCTCTTTGTACTTAGATCAAGTTACTCTGATTTCTAACATTATTTTATATTTTGGTTCCCAAACTTCCGAAGCTCCTGCTATGTTATGCTTTCAGTTCTATGCTTTATACTTAGCAAAATTATTTGTTCATAATATAGTTCAGCTTTGTCCATAGGCAAAGTAGCCAAATTACATTAAAACTATTCATTTGAACCACTCTAAATTTAAAACATCAGTCCCATTTACTAGTCAGTAGGAAAACACAAACTACTCATCCAGCTACAATTACATTCTGAGAAGCTGCCATCAAAAGTCTTTTTCAATAGAGAAAAAAGCAACTCTGCAGGTTTTGTTTGAGTCCTGTGACTATAATTTAGCCTGTTGTGCATGCAACAAGGATTGTGAGAAATGTGAACACTCATGTATCTACAGAATACCGTATATTCTGTGATAAAGAGCAGATTCATGCACATGTGGTAATTTTTCTTCACTCAGAAGATAATTAGGTAGTTTTTCTTTGCTCTTCCTCCTTCAGAGGAAGGATTAGTAATCAAAAAGTTTTTGATTTTTTATATACTTTTGAGGTGATATTGTCCCTGCTTCAGTCATTCTTGCAGAAGGTTAAGATAAACAATCACAGGCCTTTCAGATTAGGAATCCCCCTTTGTAGAAGTGTGAAGGATAGCTTTCTACAGCTTGGACTTTCTGCACATTTCGCCTTTCATTTAATCTGTTTCCTACAGTTCAACAGTCATTGTGAAGTGAAAAATATAACAATATCCCACAAGATATCAGATTTAGGTGAGAAGAAACACGAGTCTCATATTCTTCTTTTCTGGCTTACGGTTGTATGTTGTCTTCTGTTAAGAAATGCTGTTATAAGCATTTCAAGCAAGTCCAACCCTAATGACATGGAGAGAAAGATAAAACCATTATCATCAGGCATATGTTTGATCTTGGCTACCTCTGGAATTTTTGCCCTACATGAATTAGTTCCTGAGTGTTGACATTTTTGGTGCAGAAATGCCAATCACTTTGGATCCTAGGTAAATTAACTTTTTTCATTTGTTTCATATTTTCTGTATAAACTGAAGCATGCAGCCCATGGACCAAGTGTGCTTCACAAAATATTTTCTTAAACAATATATAAAAGCCCTTACTTTCAACAGAGATAGAAAATACTCAATGTAAAAAGCAAACAACGTGTAATGCTGCATTTGAACTAAGAGTCCTTTCATATTAAAGAACCTTCACATCTGTTTCTTTGTTTCTTATTAAAATTGATAGAAAAAAAAAAAAAAAATTAAGCTTAGTCCTGTGATCTGCTTGGAAAACTGCAATGAACTACCTCTATTTCAGGCAAGACACATGGAACACACTGGCTCTTTGAAACTTTGACGCATCATGATGTTAACATTCATTAGAGCAGCAGGATAAAGGGAACATTTTAGTTGTCAGTGAGCCACTGACTGGAACAACACTGGGGACACTGTACCTTATAAAGGAGACAGGATGGGTAAAAGGCCCTGCTTACTGCAGGACAGAAATAGTGGCAACAGTTTTATCAATCCTGATCCTTAATTAAAATCTTGGACTTGGGCAAAGGTCTATGTTTAATTGCTGATTTGTTACAATTAATTTTCAGCACTTATTCCTTGGGGCTACAAGATCGGAGGGGAAATGCATTTCAATTATTTACATCACCTGAATTAAAAATATTGTCACTGTAAGGGTAAGTCTTCTACTGCTTCATTTTGAGATCACTCCTGTCATTAGTAGTTTTCCCCTAAACACATCTGCATTCAATTTGGGAAAAAACTGGCAAAGACTCAAGGAGACACCTTCAACCCATGTCAATCTTCTGTGTCCTGTTAGATTATTTACACTTTTATGAATACAGGCAATACAATGGCCGCTTTGACCTCAAGCAAAGATCTCTGACAAAGATCTGTGGTAATACAACTAGACAAAATATTTTAAAAAAGGGGAACGGTGGTGTTGAGTTTGTTTTTACAGCAGGTTTGCCAAGTGATGCAAATGCAAATTGGAATTCCACATTCTGTATTAACAAGAGACAGAGCACAATATTATTCTTTGATGCCCTTCTGAATGTTTTTTTCCAGCTGTATACAACAATGCTGATCTTTTGGTAAGAAAATTGCATTCTTTTCTTGATCAAAGTTCAAGTTCATAAAATCTAATCAACTCTGGTGTTAAAATACTTTAATATAGTAAAACAAAGCCGTTGTTTTGTCAGACATTTTGATGTAGTGCTAATCAGAGTGATTTCAGAAAATTATTTTAAGCACTGGCATAGACAACCAAGTTCAACTAAAGTGGAGATAGGAACAGATCATATGAAATCAATTAAGTTCCACTGATTACACCAGGGTTTCATTTGGCCTCTCTGCATAGTTACTGTGTGTGTTCTTTTTATCAATTTGCTAATAACTATTTTATACTGAGTAATGACCCTAATCTAGGAAGATTATAAAGTATTTTACAAGCTAAATATAGGAATAGTTTCTCTCAGTGCAGAAAGCTGACACTCTTCTTTCAGTCATCCTTCTGTTGGGACTTTTGGCTCATGAGGCCAGGCACTGCTGACTGCAAAGCCCTGGACTTTTAATAACCAACACTGTATGTGTTAAAGAACACAATAATGTAAAGAAACATGGGAGGGCACATCTGGGCTACCCAAATAAGTCTGAAAATTATGTTGGTATATTAAATAACTGGAGTAGTTTAATTCATATAATAAGAACTTCGATTTGTGCCTGGCGTTACGCCTTGAATTTCCTTGATTACAACAGTTATAACCCTGTAATAAGCTACTCTTTTTCACTTGTTATGTCTTATAGAACATGCTTTCTCTTCTGAAAGAAGAATTACAGCAAGTATTTCTTGAATGCTAGAAAAAATAACTGATAATTGCTGATGCAGAAATCAATTGCTGATGTAGAAGAAGAGATCTGTTCTTCTTGTACTCATGGAGGAACCTAAAGCCATAGGTACCATTCATTCTCAAAATGTTCTAACACATCTCCAAAGGTAGCTGAAATTGTCGCTCAGTTTGTATGTATTTAAAACATGTTATTGGCTTCTCAGCTAATTTGACTCTCATGAGATGTTTAAGACTGGGAAGGAACACTGAAGTGTTGAAGGATATGATCTACTCCAATGTATGTAAAAAACTGTGAACTGTATTTCAAAATAACTCTTTGGAAAGGAGAGCCATATATCAGAAAATTTCAGCTTAAAAATGTTTTACAACTTGACTTTACCAGTTCTTCAAAATGTACAAAAGTGATGGATCACAGTCAATTCCAATACATTAGAGAGAAGACAGAGGCTTTATTTAACCAAATTTCATACCCTACCCTGAGAAGGAATTTCTGAACTATGTTGCCTTGCCCTAATACAAAACAGTTCTGGCCAATAGGAATGAACAAAAGTTTTCAGAAGAATAGAGATCATGCATCTTGTTCAGTCTTAAAGCATCACCTCAATTAGTATATTCCAAATATTTTAATCACATAATCACAGAATTGTCATGGTTGGAAAGATCACCAAGTCCAACCATCAACACAAAAAAAGAGACCAAACCAAACACAAAAAATCCCAACACACATATCCCACCAAAAAACACCGACCAAAAAAAAGAAAAGAATAAAGCCTACAACCTCAGTCACTAGAACATGCCCTGAAGTGCCACATCTACACATTTCTTGAATCAGGCTATTCCAGTGCCTGACCACTCTTTCAGTATAGATATTCTTCCTAAATTCTTCAGACAAATAATTTTTCCTGCAGTTTTGTTTGCAATTTTAGTTAACTGACCATCAAAGGTATCTGCCTCCCCCAATCACACTGAAAATCAGGAAATCTAGAACTAAGTCAGATATCAGTATAAATCTTAGCAGCTAGATCTGCCAGGAAGTCAGCAATTATTCAACAGTTTCTTGCAGGTGCAAACTCCAGATACAAATTTCATTTTTCATTAGACATCTAAACTAAAATACAAAGGTGACAATCCACCACCATTATCTTGAACTGATTTTTCATCTTTTGTGCCAAAGTCAGCTGTGCCTGCATCAGCACAAAATACTTTTACCAGAACACAGCAGGAAAAAAAAAAAAAAAAAAGGCAGAACTAGACAAATAACCCAAATGGATACAAGTATCCAAGTTAGAATACAGCTAAAACATCCAGGAAAATACCCTCACTGTTCTGCAGAGCTCAGTGTGATCTCTAATGACCATACTTAGTCAAGTACTAAGCTTTAAATTTTTCAGGAAAATCTGATCCTCCAAAGGGATGCTGGGTCAGTGATTTATTACTGACTTACAAGAACAAATGCAACTAGCTAAATCACAATGTCATGTTCTAATTAATCTTGCTTTGAAGCTTTCTTCATGCCTGTGCACTCTCTCTAGTAATCAAAAATCATTATACCAGGAGTTATATGGTGACCATGCAAGTGTGTCCAGTTTTTTAAATTCCACAGTTACAAGTTGCTGAGCAGCCCATTTTAGAGTCAAGGGCCTTACTTCTCAACAAATAGGCACATCACTGGTAGATTGTGCTGTGTCAGCTCAAAGATGGTACATTTAAGGACATCTGAGGATGAGTGAAATCACTACTGATGGGAATGATTAAGCTCTGACTGCTCTGTTTATAATCACTGCACTGTGCCATCAGTGAATTCTGGTGCCATAAATATAGTGACATAGAAAATGAGATTTTATTGATATTTTTCTTATAACTTTTTCTATTCCATATTAAAAAAAAAATAAAAAAATAATGTTCAGCATGATTCTCTAAGGCCATAAAAATAAAAATCATGTGACATAGGCACAGATCAGGATGGACTGACAACTAGGGAAAACTGAAATAAAATGCAGAAATATTTTTTTGCATTGCCTTTCTTTGCAGTTTTAAGGTTCTCCATTAAGAAAATAATATTAAAAGCAAACACAGACTACTCCAATATATGCTGTAACACCTTAACTTCCAAGTCATGTAAAAAGGTCTGATTTTCACAGGATATTCTTCAATCAACTCAAAGATTAAAAGGAGTGAAAACTTGATACTCCAACCCACAAATAGTGTCTTCCCGCTACAGGCCTTAGTCTCTATCAGTTATTCTTCAATCAACTCAAAGATTAAAAGGAGTGAAAACTTGATACTCCAACCCACAAACAAATAGTGTCTTCCCGCTACAGGCCTTAGTCTCTATCAGTCAGGAACTGATCTTACATCTGCCTCCACACTGTGAAGCATATCATCAGGTAGGTTCCAAAAGATTTCCCACAAAAAATACTACTGTCCCACAGCCAAGTTCACAAGACATTGGTTAGTATCCCAGTGTAACCAGTGGTAGCTGAATTTTACTCTAAGAATGGAGAAGACCATATGTTAAAGTTGTTGTCTGGGATGCATTGAAGTCAAAGGATATCTGCCATTAAATGTCACAGAATCACAGAATCTTAGGGGTTGGAAGGGACCTCGAAAGATCATGTAGTCCAACCCCCCTGCCAGAGCAGGATCACCTAGAGCACATCACACAGGAACGTGTCCAGATGGGTTTTGAATGTCTCCAGCAAAGGAGACTCCACAACCTCTCTGGGCAGCCTGTCCCAGTGCTCTGTCACTCTCACAGGAAATAAGTTTTTTCTGATGTTTACGTAGAACCTCCTATATTCCAGTTTGCAGCTATTGTCCGTAGTCCTATCACTGGACATCACTGAACTATCACCGTAGTTTCATTCTAGATATTTTCAATAAGTCTAGATATGGTACAGGGTAAAGAAGATGGAGGCCATTCATTCCTTTGTTGATTCAGAAAAGGCCTTAATTTCTCCCTCTCAAAATTTTTAAAGCAGCTTATCAGCTCTGACAAAACAGAAGGCCACATTCACTTGAAGTCTTAGACCCCTGCAACAAAAGATTTGTTTGTTTTATCTCTCAGAAGATCACTCTATGTTTGCAAGATTTTTAATGCAGTGCAGTGAGTGCTGGTACACAGAATGATATACTTCTTCATAAAAGTAAATGCACGCAACTGTCCAGCTATCCTTGCCAGCTTTATTATATTGCCAAGAAAGATGCACTTCAACAGATCATTTATATTAGCAGCTGGACAAATGAAAGCAGTATGACGCATGAACTGGCTTAAGCAGAAGCACCAACCTTTTCCTAAGATTAACTTGAAATACCCTTTGTCATTTCATCCTCAAATGTTTCTAAATGGGTAATTTAAAATAATAAAAGGTTATTAACAAGCTGAAAAAGAGAGAAACAGTGTTTATGTCACACCAAATTTTGCACTGAAATTTTTTCTTCTGTACTTTCCTGGTTTTACCTCTCTTTGAATTAGATGAAATGTGAAACCTTCACCAAGTTCATCAGCTGTCGCTCTCACACCTGGGTTAGCATTAGCAAGAAACAGGTCTTTTCACTCTTCTTTTGGCACTTAATTGCAACCTTGCTGCTTCAAAAGCTGAAAAACACTAAAGAATATAGTTCAAACACACTCTGTAATGAGCTTAGCAAGGGTGTTTATTAAAATCCGTAAAAACAACTATTCCAAACTAATACCAACACTCAGGCCAATATTCAGATGTAAGTTACACTAGCATTAAGTAGAGTAAATAGTCTAAAAACAATTGTACTACACTAACACTGCCAAGTGACAACTGGAAGAAGGTTTGGTATGTTCAAACTCCACCCATAGGGAGAAACTGAGTGGCAAAAGCACTCTGAAGTGAAAATTTCCACAGCTGGGTATCATTGTGACAAAAATGACATAAAATTTTCTGCTGAGTGATATTTTAAATGACTGCTAAAGTCCCTTATTTAAGGTTATCTACTGAAACCCAAGGATTTAGTATGGAAGAAGCATTTTCCATCAACATCTGGGTATTTATAATTTGTCTATATTTTTGGCTGTTGATTTACTGTAGTGAGCTTATTACAAAATTGCCACATGCTACTGAAGTAATGTAAGCTTCATACAAAAGAAACTACTGGTTGCTACTGTACTGCCAAAGCTCGTATCTCAAGTGAATTTTGTCAGTAATCTACAGCTTAGAGTGTATAGGTAGCAGGCAATAAGAACCAGAGCTGTGAAAAGCCACCACTGCACAATCTTTAACCTCTAGGATATGCATCCTTAAGCTGAGATTGCATTTATAATTTATCAAACAGTTCATTAATTTTCTGAGTGATCTTGAAACATATTTCTAAGGACTCTTTCTGCAATTCATGTTTTCATTTCCAGTATGCTTTCCTCTGCTCTTCACAGTGATTTTCACTGAAGATGTTCTGACATTGTTCACAGAATCACAGAATCTCAGGACTTGGAAGGGACCTCGAAAGATCATGTAGTCCAACCCCCCTGCCAGAGCAGGATCACCTGGAGCACACCACACAGGAACGTGTCCAGGCGGGTTTTGAATGTCTCCAGCAAAGGAGACTCCACAACCTCTCTGGGCAGCCTTTTCCAGTGCTCTGTCACTCTCACAGTAAAGAAGGTTTTTCTGATGTTTACGTAGATCCTCCTATATTCCAGTTTGCATCCATTGCCCCTTGTCCTATCACTGGACATCACTGAAAAAAGCCTGGCTCTGTCCTCCAGACACTCACCCTTAATGTATTTTTAAACATTGATGAGGACACCCCTCAGTTTCCTCCAAGCTAAAGAGACCCAGCTCCCTCAGCCTTTCCTCATAACGGAGATGTTCCAGTCCCTTAATCACCTTTGTGGCTCCGTGCTGGACTTTTACAAGCAGTTTCCTGTCCTTCTTGAACTGAGGGACCCAGAACTGGACACAGTATTCCAAATGCAGCCTCATCAAGGCAGAATAGAGGGGGAGGAGAATCTCCCTTGACCTATTAACCACACCCTTTCTAATGCACCCCAGGATGCCATTGGCCTTCTTGGCCACAAGGGCACATTGCTGGCTCATGGTCATCCTCCTGTCTACCAGGACCCCCAGGTCCCTTTCTCCTACACTGCTCTCCAGCAGGTCAGCCCCCAACCTGTACTGGTACATGGGAATGTTCTTCCCCAGGTGCAAGATTCTACAACTCTATTGTTGCTATCTGAAATTGTAAGGAAAATACAAACTTTGAGAAGCTTTTTGAACAACAGCTAAAAGAAGGTTCACAGATCCCTAGGACTTATACTACTGGTGTTCATTTCTTAAAACTTCTCTTTAGGGAAAAATCTATTTATATGAGATAAATATATTATCTATCTTTAGGTCTAAAGAGAATTAGGATATGTTGAGCTTCTACAGCCTAGCAAGAACTACAACGGTAAAAATTAAACCAACCTCAATGTTCAAGTTAAAACTTTGCTGCGAAAGACAGTATGGAATTCCATGCTTATTAAATATCAATGGCTGCTGATGCAAGGATTCTACTTTCCTAAGCAGAAATACTATGTCTAATTGGAACTCTAGACTCTCTGGAGTCCATCTGGACTCTTCAATATATGCTAATTTTCTTCCAGCATCATAAATGGTAATGAAAATTTTTACATTAAATTAAGTGATCAGAGGCACTTTTGTACCACTTCAGTTTTGTTGTAGGAAAGCAAAGGGTAAGTCTTTGATTTTCTTTTAAAAGTGCCCAAATTGCTACTTATTATAAGGACACAAAATAGGATCCTCAAGTTCTGAAATTTGGAAAGGAAAAGACAGAACCAAATGTGCAGCTCTATCTTTCGTATTTTTCTGGCTCTGGAAAACAGAAAATGTAGCACAATGTTATTTTTGTCAATAAACCAAGTAGAAATGGAATCAGACCTATGACTAAGGCACTGTTTTTAAACTCAAAGAAAGATAGTATTTTTAATTGAAACTTTATTACTTTATTGCTATTTGTCATCTGCACTGGATGCAGTGTTTTCCTAGGGACTGATCCAAAGACATGGGAGTGAAAAGCTCTTGAGAACCAACCTTATCTTTCACACACCTTAGTAAATTCTGCCAGAACAAGATACATGTCTTTAACCTTAAAAACATGGGACTCTGAATATAATTTTACCATGAGGGAATAAGGAATGAAAAAGAATATAATCTATTATATCCACACAGGGTAGTTCTATCACTGAAAATCAGTGTTTACTTTATACATCTATACTAGGAGAAGAGAGAGATTTATATACAGTAAGAGCCTGGTGAGACCCTGCCCTGGCTTGCCTTGCTAAGTAATGGAGGGACAATAGCTTTTCAGAAAGAGGATCCAATTTATCATCAGTGATTTGAAAGGAAACCCTTGTGAAATCCCTCTATCTCCTCAGTCTGCTAAGGCTCCCATTATATTCAGTAGAAAAGATATATTTTTGAAGCTGCAGCTAATGTGCCTTCCATCAATAGTCTTATTCCCTCCTTCTGCTGATCCCAGGTACGGGTGAGACTCGGAAGCCCACCAGCCCTCCCTAGCCCTATCCTTTGCTTTTCTGTTTCCGCAAGACCGCTGGGCAAGTGGCCTGGAAGCAACTTGCAGCACACTGTGCCCAAGTCCCCAGTGGGGGTGACTCAGGAGCTCAGACCCAAGCCTAACTGTGGCATATACTCACAGTCCTTCTGATCACGATGAATGAAGATGATCTGAGGACATCTGAGTTAAATTCTGCTAAGACCTCTTTGCACTGACAGATTTCTTCCGAGTCTGCTTCTTAACTTTTCTACATTATTTTTATCATAGATTAATCCAATAATGCCTTTTTTCAAGAATGATTCTTACTGAGCTCTTACTGGAGGGCTTATTTCCACCAGTACTAAAAGATGAGGTATTTGTGTATACACAGAAAATTTAGCTTCAAAACTGTTTCTTTTGTATTGCCTAACTGTACCCAAAGGGTCTTACATTTTTTCTATGAGAATATAGGCATAAATATTTTGATATATCACATTACATTAAAAGATTGCTGTTGCTTAATACCTCTTTGGCACCAAAAACATGTTAAATAATACAAAATGTGGTGACCTTAGAGGCCATGAAACACTTGAATGACCAAGTTAAGGACAGAGAAAAACTTGTAAATGAGTATAAGAATTCAGTAGCATTTTTTTGTCCTCTGGATAATGTTGTGGAAAGATTATGTCCACATGGAAAACATACAAGTTTTTATTAACATTTTGTTTACAGATGGGATCATTACTTAAATCCTGAGTGCTAGAAGTATGAAAAACCTCCTCTACCATACCCTAGGTTATGAGAGACATATGACACAGAGTTCAAATTGCAAATTCTACCTTCTGTCTCATTCTTGAGTACACTTTGGAAAACTGTGTCCAGAGAGCACTTGGATGTTTTAGCCATCTGGTGGCAATCTTATGGAATGATAGACTAAGAAGGGGAAAGCAGAAAGCAAAATGGGCCTTAACGTTTTGCCATTTTAAATCACCAACGTTCCTGACAAATCCTGCTTTAAAAACAACCAGAAAAATCAGTTCTGTTGCAAACTGCAGACCAGCACAAGCTGGAAAGATAATTTCATCCAAGGTTATCATCTCCTGCCAAACAAGAAAGGCAACTGAAATTATTTGGAATATATTTCTTGGTCTTCAAAGGTAGAGTTTGGGTTTTGATCTGTATTTTTATGAACTAGACTTGTGGATAAAGAAGATAAAGGAATCAGATCTGTAGTCCAACATTGTCTCAAGGACTGACTGATTTCCAGACATCAAGCTAAGGGATCATGCAACATTTTCTCTCCACTTACGATTTTCCCCTGTCTCATCTAAACAGTTCATTCAATGTAAAGGAAAAAAAAAAAAAAAAAAAAAAAAAAAA
>NW_009952893.1:7270219-7279644 GCF_000747805.2 Chaetura pelagica | reverse complement strand
AAAAAAAAAAAAAAAAAAAAGGAAAAAGAAGTTGTAATATTTTGAGTTTTATTTGGAGGTATGGTAACAACAAAAAACTCTAGGGTATCCCAGGCTTATGTATGTTTAGTTTGGCTCCATACTGTCAGGGGCACAGGCATTTTCGTCATGCACTGCACTAGCCACTCTAGAAATGTTATTAAACTATTTACTTAGAGTCCAAGGTAGCTGTCACTGTATGATGTGACCCACTGAGGGATTTGGCAGCACCTAGAGAATTAACATAGGACCTGCCTCCAACCTGTTCTTCAAGTCAACCTCTACAAAAGCTCCCTGCAGAGCTCTAAGAAATATCTGACTTCATAAAAGAAAGCTAAGAAATATTCTCATTTGGTTCTATGCAGGCCATTTCTTTTTTCTTTCTAGGCCCTTATAGTACCAACCCTTACATCAAACGTTGAGCTCATATGCAGACAGTCCATACATACAATATGGAAGGGGCTTCCGAAATAAAATTAAATTATAGATATTTACAAGATTGCACTTGATTTATTAATGCTCTAATAACCAATTGTAGGATGGGGTTTTATATATTGACTCTTACTGTAACTCTCTCTTTGGGGGAATTTAACTTCTCTCTTCTATTCCTCTGCACTATGGGTCTGTCTAAACAATTCTGCCAAATCCTGTATCAGGTTCAGTCAGTAGCCTATCCCAAATCTGAGTATCATGCTTGCTGTCTTGAACAAGGTTTTCTGCATGTTGACTGGCAGCGTTACAGACAGGAGCTAGTGGGGAAATGGCATGTCCCTCTATTTAGCATGGCTGGCTAGCATGGCACATTTCCTTTTTAACAGAAGACCCACAGGAACCTTTTACCTTCCTTCTAAAATTCCTTACAAGTCCTGTGCCCACTTGCACTTCTGTCCCCTTTGAGAAAAACTTTTCTAATGCTCACAATGTCCCCCATCACTGATTCACTTCTCCATGAGATGTTCCCCAATGCTGATTTTCCACCTGGCAGGTTTTCATTCTTCTCTTTGAGCAATCAAAGAATGATTTTAGCAGGCAAAGTGATCTCTATTTGGAGTACAGCTTCAGCAGTTAGCAAAGTGGGGAGAGTTTTAGAAGCTGACGTAAAATTTGATCTGACAACAGGCTCCGTGCTTTCAGCTCCCAGGGGATCTGTTGGATCAGGTTCTTTGAATGGCAGCTTAGGAGTCAAACTCAAAGGAATTTAATATGGAGCTCTCTAAGACACCTTTGAAATTGCTAATCTTAAAGCCAGACTAGTTACTAAAAATATATATTTTTTTTACAAAAGTTTGGGAGCAGCTGTTTGTACAAGCTGTAGTCAAGAAGTCCATTGCAACTCATTGAACTGCATCTTTAAGCTAACTCTGTAAGGTATCTTTCAACCTTCCTGCTTTTCTCTCTGCAAATCTGTGCTGCTTCAAATGAGAACCTACATTGGATATTTTTCTCTGTAACATTTGGCTGTCCGTCAGAGGGAGAGCAAGGTTAGGTGTAAATCACAAGAGCACTTGTTCCAATTTAAATATTATTTTTGTGCCGAGTCTGAGACTATTCCCTCATATATCAGCTGTTCCCATGCAGACCAGCACAAGAACATCTGTTTAAAAACAATCTGTTTATTTTATTACATCTACCAAAGTTGTGCTTGTGAAAGCATACAACAATACTGGGAAAGGGACAAGCTGCCTTATTTCTTTGAGTTCACATGTATGACTTCTTGGTTTGATGAAACAAAGCCTGCCTAATCAGCTCTGCTGCCATTTTGTTCATGGCTTATTTCAAAGCAAAGCAAATGAAAGAGAATCGTAAGGACAAGAACATGCCATTTCTTAGTATTACCAGGCCCATAAAAATGTGCAGTTAACTAAACACTCTATTTAATGAAGTACTTCAAAATTATTTTTATATGATGAAGCAGGTTAGTTGTCTTTCTTTTTGGTTGTTTTGATGTTGTGGGTTTTTGTGTTTGGTTGGGTTTTTTTAAGTAGAAACATTTAGATTGTATTGGAATAGTTAAATAAAATGCTACTTAGGTTGTATGTTAAAAAGTATCTACTTCAATGTTCTATTTATTGCTGCTACATTTACAGTTAAATAACAGATAAACTGTAGGAGTAGTCAGTGCTGAAATGTTACCAATACTATTCTGTAATATTATTGCTGCTCAGTAAAAATATTTAACATATGCATTAATTTTCTTATGTGACAATTTCAAAATTCTTTCTTCATTGAGTTGTACAGTAATCCTGAGAATTAATCAAGTAAATCTCTTTTCACATTGCAGGAAGAGAAGCTAAGCTAACCCACAAACCAGACACGTAGAGCCCTCCATATCTGAGACATGTCTCAGTTATAGAGAAAATTACCTGTCCTGTTGTTGTTCAGCAACTGAGACCTGAACAGTAACAGCTCATATTGTTTTCTGTGGCCTGGATTTAGATTTCTGATTTCTTGGTCAAAAGAAACATTGCATCAAATCAAGTATCACCCATTGCATGAGCCTATAAAGTGTTTCCAAAAGGCTCAGGCTGAGTCAATAGAGCAGGGAATGTTAGACAGCTTTGCTGTTTCTCCAGTGTCTACACTGATAAAAATAGATTACAGAAATATGCCATAACACAGCCTAATTTTATTTTCAGGAAATGCTTTGGAACAAAATATATTCCCTTATAATTTAAGAGCAAACCTCTTGTTTTCTCTATACGTTTATTAGCTATTCCACTCACGTTCTTACTTCCTCACAGTGCCATTAGCATTACGGAATCCAGAGCAGTTAATATAGATGTGCTTCCAGACCAGGAGTTCCCAAGCTATGGTACATGTGCCATGAAGGAAGCAAACATCTCAAATCCCAAGGCATGTGCTGCAGCAGCAGCAAGTCTTGTTATTCCTGTTTAAGGTTTCAAATGTGCTGCATTTCTTACACTTGCTGCTGAATGTGCTGGTGACTCTCCCTTTCCTCCAGGGCCTGGAGGAAGGTGGCTACTGCCTGACTGACACTTTGGCTTAGGACTAGTGAAGACAGCCAGCCTGGGATGAGTAAGAGAACAAGAGGCAGGGGGTGAGTGGGTTGGCCATCAAATAGACTCAGGGTCTCTTGGTTTGGGGAGAAGGAAGAAATAGGAATTGTGAGTGTGAATAAGGGCAATGAGCTGAGTTTTTCTCACATCAAGGTCACTTAAATGTCTTTTTTAATGGTCTTGTCTTAATATGTTCTCTGCAACAGAAGAAAAATAACAACAGATGGATGCTCAAGGACTCAAAAATACTAGATCACTTTGTTAATATGCTAAAAAACATGAATGCTGTATCAGTCCAAAATAAACCATTTTTATTGAAAATGTATTTTCAGAAGACATCTTTTGGTTAAAGTTTATAAAAATACATATCACCTCCCTTTGTGAAAGAAATATTTTTCAAGAAGGAATACTCCCTAAACAAACAAGGATTATTTGAGACAGTTCCTGCAACTCAGGGCATGTGTTACATGCCAGGTTTTGGGATGGGGAGTTAAATGGGT
This sequence comes from Chaetura pelagica, assembly GCF_000747805.2. Lineage (NCBI taxonomy): Eukaryota > Metazoa > Chordata > Aves > Apodiformes > Apodidae > Chaetura > Chaetura pelagica. The sequence continues at coordinate 7,276,109 of NW_009952893.1, read as the reverse complement.
TCTTTTGGAAGACACCTGCAAAATCAGCCCAAAGGCACAAAACATGACTTGAGAGTTTTTACTGGTAAGGCACAGACTTCTGATGATGCCACTAGATGCTGCAGTTTTTAATCCTTATTTAAACCTGGACAGGGACTATGAATGTCATATATGCATATTCTAACTACCTTGTTATTTTTCTTTGTATTTTTTGGTAAAACATTGCCATGAAGTAACGTAGGAACCAACTACTTTCTGGCCCATCAATCTACATCTGATGGATCATGATTACTCAAGGGATTTGAATGTTTTGACTACATCAAAAGAAGCATCTTGTGAGACCTCACCTGGAGTACTGCGTTCAGCTCTAGGGCTTTCATCATGAGAAAGATGTAGACATATAGGACTAGTTCCAGAGGAGGGCCAAGATGACCATAGGGCTGGAGTACCTCTTCTGTGAAGACCGAATGAGAGAGTCGGGGTTGTTCAGCCTAGAGAAAAGAAAACTCCAGGAAGACATTATAGCAGCCTTCTGATACTGAAAGGGTGTCTACAGGAAAGATGAGGAAGGATGCTTTGTCAGGGAGTGTATTGATAGGATGAGGGGGAATATTTTTTTAAAAGAGGGCAGTTTTAGATTGGATATTTGGAAGAAATTCTCTAGTGTGAGGGTGGCGAGACACTAGCATAGCATAGGTTGCCCAGAGAAGCTGTGGATGCCCCTTCCTGGAAACATTCAAGGCCAGGTTGGATGGGGCTTTGAGCAATCTGGTCTGGTCAGAGGTGTCCCTGCTTATTCAGGGGAGTTGAAACTAGGAGATCCTTAAATTGTTTCCCTCTGCCAATTTTGATCCATTACAACTTGTCCTCTTGCTACAAGCCCTTGTACAAAGTCCTTCCCCAGTAGTCCCCCTTTAGGCACTGGAAGGCAGCTTTTAAGATCCCCCTGGGGCCTTCTCTTCAAGGTGCATCATGGGTCAGAAAACCAGCAAGCAGGAATACAGAAGACAGGAGAGATGTTTAGCTGAAGGGAACAAAGAAAATAAATGAAAGCTAGAGGAAGTAAAACAAATATATGGATAGAGCCTTATTTTAATGGATGTTGTGGCAACCAAGAGATCTTTATGAGAGGAGTTTAGAAGCCAACACTAAGTGGGGCAATGGTGAGTGCTCTGTAAGCTGTAATAGTGTGGGGAACTTTGCTTTCACGGATATAGATTGGAAGATTAATGCTGTTACTCATTGTGAGATCTTAAAAATGTGATAGTTTGAACATAATTACTGTGACAACTAAAAATCATGTTGAAAACTTAGTCTGAAGACATTGTACAATAATGGAATAAGAAAATAATCTTGCACGGAGTGTTCATTGACAGATTCAATTTAAAATAAATGGGAGAAATAATAAAAACTAATAAAATAAATACATATAAAACAAACAAACAAAACCCACAAAAAAAAAAAAAAAAGACACAAAACCCACCAAAACCACACTACCTCTATTCCAATGGCACAAATCTGATATAAAAAGGGAAATTCTAGGTAATGAAGCCATCTGGGCTGGATGAAAGTCTTACATGTAGCAGGAGTTTTTAGGCAAAGGTTTATAAAACTTCTAGAACATGCTTGCATTTGAAAAAAAAAATGTACAAGGAAGAGCCTGAGATGTAGCTGGATGAATAAACAAAAAGGATATTAGGAGTAAGCAGAGAGCTTCAAGGAATGGAAAAAAGGACTGATGAGCCAAAAAATCATCTCTTGGAAGTCAAGAAGTCTAGGGATAAAATGAGAATAGCCAAAAGTCAAGCTGGGTTAGACCTTTAAAAGATATTAAAATAAATAGGAAAGATAGGCACTTCAGGAATATAAATTTAAAAAAAAAAAAAAAGGGGTCAGTGTTGAGATTAAAAATAATCTAGATATGGCCCCTGCACAAAATGAATAGTTTTCTTGAGCTTTCAACAAGAGTAATTATTTCAATATGAAATGGGAGAGGTAAACTGAGTAACAGAAATTTAGATGCAAAAATTACCAGAATGGAACTTGACTTAGAACTCAGACATCTTAATGCAGTATAGATTAGAGAGCTGCATAATCTTCCATTTCAAAACTTTGAGATAATTAGCAGGTAGGATAGGAATTTCAAAATAATGAAATTATGGATGGAAGCATAAGATTGGAGAAGAGAAAATGTTGCATCTATATAAAAGGCAGGAAAAAATGTGTTCTCCTGGCAATTACATGTAAGTCAAATACAATGTTGCTGCTGTTGAAAAGTTGGATGACTTTGAGGACAGCAGAAAATTAAAAGAAAAAAAAATCTATAGTCCAAAGCAAGTGCATTTGCGATTAATAACAGAACTGCAGGTAGTAAGTTAGTGAAAACAATACCAAGGAGAAACTGCTTTCAGACATGGCCATGAAAAAAATGTTAGAAGGAAACTAATCAACACATATTAGGGAAATGATGTTACATACAGCTCTCTTTCATGGAATGCTGAAAAAAAGGCCTCATTATCTACATCCACAAAAGATAAAATCAGAACAAATACAGAAGTTCATGGGTAAGAAAACCTATATTGAGACAGGATAATCATAGAACCATCAAACTTGGAAAAGACCTTCAAGATCCTCAAGTCCAACCATCCACCCTCAACCCCTAACCACTAAACCATCTCCTGAAACACCACATCTACCCATTTTTTTAACACCTTCAGGGATGGTGCCTCCACCACCTCCCGGGGCAGCCTGTTCCAATGCCTCACCACTCCTTCTGTGAAGGAATTTTTCCTAATATCCAATCTGAACCTCCCCTGGCACAACATGACCCCATTTGCTCTTGTCCTATCTCTAGTCACTAGGGAGCAGAGGCCAATGCCTGCCTCACCACAACCTCCTTTCAGGTAGTTGGAGAGAGCAATGAGCTCTCTCCTCAGCCTCTTCCTCTCCAGGCTGAACAGCCCCAGCTGCATTAGCCTCTCCTCATAAGACCTGTTCTCCAGACCCTTAACCAGCTTATTTGCACTTCTCTGCACCTTCTCCAGCACTTCAATGTCTTTCCTATACTGCAGTGCCCAAAACTGCACACAGTACTCAAGGTGTGGCCTCACCAAGGCTGAGCAGAGGGGCAGGATCACCTCCGTGGTCCTGCTGGTCACACTTTCCCTGATGCAGGCCAGGATGGTGTTCGCCTTCTTCTTCACCTGGGCCATTTTTATCCGGGTGTCAATCAGCACCCCCAGATCTTCTGCTGGGCAGCTCTCCAGCCACTCCTCCCCAAGCCTGTAGCACTTCTTGGGTTGTTGTGGCCAAAGTGCGGGACCCAATGTTTGGCCTTATTGGCAGTCATGCAATTGCCTTTGGCCTATCAGTCTAATAATTTGACCTGCTTCCATTTAGCAAAATCAGTGGCAGAAACTTCATATAGAAGATCAGACTTCTGGAAGCATACAGTGATTTGAAGTGTATTTCAGGCTGTTGTCTGGTTCTCACACCAATTTATCAATTAAAATATCTGATTTCTGTCTTTCATATGTCTCACTCCTCTGTTTGAACACATTGAAGAACTGGGTTTTTTTCATAATTATCATAATTGTCTAGTTTGTTTTTTTTTAGGGTAGGATTTTGTAAAAGAGCAAGTAAGTCTGAGCCATCAGACTTTGCACTTAAGTCATGAAGATGCTTCTCAAAATCTGATCATTGCTATTTTAATGCCCAGTTTCACTACTATGGTTGACAGTTCCTCCCTGGTTTTGAGGATGGCTGTTGTATAGAAACTCAAAATCTTCAGCAGAAGTAGAATTCCTATTCTATTGCTTTTATTATTGAGTTTCAGCATCAAACTTTGAACAGGAGAGTGTATTTAGTAGTAATGGAAACTCAGTGCAAGGAAGGTGGACTCTTTCCAAAACTAGATTTGACTAATATAGACTAACTGGAAATCAGATCACAAGGAGGATGTTTTTTCAGTCCAGATGAGAAGCTGTGTTTTTGTAAGAAATTCCTATACAAAATAAAAGAGAAATATGTCTGACACTCATTCATTAATTTTGAAAGAATATTTTATAAACAATATATTTATACATTAAGTCTTTAATTGGTCTTTCTCATGCTTACAGTAGTATAAAGTCTTAACTACTTGCAGAGTTCATACCAGATCCACCCAACATACAGGTAATTTTTATGGCTCTCCCCCTTTACTCGGAAGCTTCTGGATTAGCCATTTGTAGCAAACATAAGCTACAGCTCCTAAATTCCATAGCCCTTACCTGTTTTTTTAAATAATTAAATAACAGAGCACTAAAAACTATTTTCAGGGCACCGTACACAAAATCTGCAAACTTCTGACCCTAAAGTGTTGAGCTGTTGAGTAAGAGTGACTTATGCTCAACTAAATGTAGCTCCCCAAAGAAAGGAGAAAAGCTTTTCAGTAGAGTCTGTAGACTTCTAACAAGAATTTTATAGCAATTTACACTTAAGTCTTAGTAATTCTTACCACATGTGTGAAAAAAAAACCTTCAAAATAAGTTAAAATGAAGAAATAGTCCCTGTGAATGATTGATAATCATCTGGTAGCGAAAGAAACTTTATATAAATAAGTATGGTGTTAAAGATGTCTACAACCTGTCCTCTGAGCAGCAAGAAGTACACAAACCATATAATCGTTGGCCAGAAATAAGGGAGAAAGTGCTGATGAGAAGATGAGAATTCCCATAGCTGCTCCCTTCCAATCTGTCTTTTCTGACACAAGCCGTCCAGAATTCTGTTGATTTTTCTGATAATTATTGCAGTGAGAAGGCAGAAAAAAATATGAGAAGCAATCAGGGTAGTTCTCAATATTCCTATAATACCTTTAGCTGCCCCTCAAAGGATCAAATTATATTTGAGTGGGTCTTAAACCTAAGAACCAAATTCTGCTACCTGTTAATAACTACTTTATACAAAGTTCTGAAAAAGTACAGCAATGCAAGTGAGAATTCTCATACATTACAGTGCCTTGAAGCTTAAATAGCTAAATGCATATTACCCAGAGAAACTCAAGGCGACTGTGGCAAAATTGAACCCTCCAGCACCTCATCTGCCTTTCCTTTTATCTCCCATTTGTGCACAGAACAATCGCTGTTTAAATATTTTGTAAAATATTTGTAAAAATGCATTTGGGTAAGGATGTCACCAGTAATTACTATTAAACACTATTCATTCTAAATGCTGTGTTACTCAGATTTCTTCTGACCAGAATTGCAATAATGGTGTAGTTTACAAATAAAAATGCAGCCCACTGCAACACGAGGTTTTCTGTTATTATCCTCTGCATGGAGAGCAGCAATACCAGTATGTAGACAAAGTTAATGGTCTTGAGTTTAGTTTTTTTTCCCTGTCTGACTGACCTTAAGTCAAAAGATCTAGTTAAAAGTTACATTTTGACTGGCTGGTTTTATTAGGGGCTACCTTACCTTTTATATTATATTTGTTCTCAGTCTTGCATACTTGTTTCATACTTGCATACTTGTTTCACAGTTGTTTTGTTTTGTTTCTTCTTGCTTCCTACCCTGTGCAGAATTTGCTGGCAGTGTTTGTGGTAGCTAGCTAGAAACAGACAGTCAGACAAAACAACAAATTACTTGGACTTTGACCCCAAGGCTGTAGTAGAGGTAATTTGAGCTGGATTTTTTATAGCATAGTAGGAGATGGAGCAAAGCTTTCTGTTTATACTTTTAAATGCCTTCTACACTGAGAGTGCTGGAAAAAAATAAAACTAGTTGTAACAACTGTAATGTTGCATAGTTCTTAGCCACCTTTTACCTGACAATCAAAAAACTGCATCAGCATAAGCTATTCAAACTCTTTTTGTAAGAGAGATTCAATTGGCAATAAAGCCCTTTTAAAAAAAAAAAAAAAAAAAAAAAAAAAA
>NW_009952893.1:7252788-7270043 GCF_000747805.2 Chaetura pelagica | reverse complement strand
AAAAAAAAAAAAAAAAAAAAAAGACAGTGAACAAGAAAAAAATTGAAATTGTGCATCCTTTGATGTTTCAGAATATGTGCTTTAATTAAACATGGTTTAAAGGACAACACAAGATTACAGACAACTTTGTGGTTTGTAATGTTGAGAAGGCAATATTATGTATCAAAAGATCCATTTGGAGTTTCAGTTGAAGATTTCATGGAACGGAGAGGCATGCTAAAATAGTCGTTATCCTCTTAAAATGCTTCCATCCTCTTTTTTTTCCTTCCCAAATGCACACTAATTCCCCTTCAGTCTCTCTGGGGTAAGAAAATGAGCACAACCTTCCACAGTTAGTTTGGTAACAATTCTTTCACATTTTTGCTGCCATTCCACTTTGGACTTCCGTTCTTTGGGATGCAGTTAGCAAGCATTTTGGACTTTGCACTTAACAAGGTTTTCCACCATGATAAATTCTGTGTATTGATGATGATCTCTCAATGATCCATCATCAATGAACTCTTAGTGATCAATCCTCCATTGTTATAAGCAGTCAAGTGCTTCCAAAAAACAGTAAGACTGTAAGCCATCTCTGAAAAAGACTTCAGTAGCATTGTTAAATAGCTAACATTTTCATGTTAATTTTGTTGGCAATCCTATATAGAAGTTCAGTAGAAAATTAAACAATATTATTGTGCTGAGTACATTCAACATTTTCAATACAGCTCATGAAAAATAATGAATTTAGAGGGGATTGAGGGGGATGACACACATATTTGTTTTTACATAGGGGTTTAAATGTATGATGGAGCTGATTACATGGCATTTGACTTAAATTAGAGAAATCACAATAAACTGACTGAAGAATGTGTTATAAGGTGTGATGTTCAGCTTCAAATAATCACAGCACAGTTCTATTTCTGTCTGTTTCAGGGATTCAGGCAACAGCTATATCCCAAATGTCAGCATTTTTTCATCTCTTATAAGCAGAAAGCTAAAATATATTTTTGTTTATTTGGTTTTAGACACTTTTTTATTGGTTTTGTTTCAGATTGTCTTAGGTTTAGGGTTTTTTTGTTGTTGGATCTAGGCTTCATGCATGCATTCATCTCTTGGTTTTCAGATACATGTTCTTTTTATTCCTACATCTGGACACAGAAGCAGAATTCATCCACCTCTTGTTGAGCTACATTCTCATCTTCAGTACAGTTGGCTTTGAAAACTGTAAATCTGTAAATGGCATTGAGGTATTTTAGCAAACATAACTAAATAAACTATCTGTGGTGAACAGGGCCTTAAGGTATGTATCCTCTTGTATCCTGCATCTTCAAGGTCTGTAACTATTTTAGTGGTAGGATATCACTTCAATCCAAAACATACCTAATCACAGAAGTGAGTATCATCACTCTACTCAAAATAATATATTTACAAACTGGTTAATTTATTTGGTTTGTATCAAGTATTATCATACTTTTCTGATTTTCTTACATGGAACATTGCCCTGAAAAAATCCGCCAGAATTATGGGATCTCACCTTTAGGAACTGGGGCCTTTATTCCAGGTACTCCCATATCTTCATGTTTTGAGTTCCACATATGTAATTGAGCTTGAAGTCTCAAAACCAGAAACTTGGGCAAAAATGTGATTAAACCAGTGAGAACTTCTATTTTCCTGCCTCTGCAAATGTCATTGCATTGCTCCAGCCTCAGGACTGTATTCATCACGCAGACAAGTAAATAAATATGAAATGTCAAAATGTGCTGAGTTATACAAATTGAATGCACTTATGAAACCAATACATCTTTTAGTTCTAGTTTGTGGTCATGCATTAATCACATTGAGTTTATGAAAATCATAAAACTACAGCCCAGGGACAGGGAAGAGGTACTGGTTTTGCCTAAGATAGAGTTTGGTTTTTTTTCATTGTAGCTTTTATGGGGCTAGGTTTTAAATTTGTGGTGAAATAGTGCTGATAAAATGTGGATGTTGTAGCTATTGCTGAGCAGTCCTTACACAATATCAAGGTCTTTTCTGCTCCTCATGCCACACTTACAGCAATTAGGCTGGTGGTGCCCAGGAATCTGGAAAAGGACACAGCTGGGACAGCTGACCCCAACTGACTAAAGATATCCCACACCATAAGACATGAAGCTTAGCAATAAAAGCTGGGGTAAAGAAGGAGAAAATGGGTGACATTCAGAGTTATAACCTCAGTCTTTCCAAGTAGCAGTTACACATGATGAAGTCCTGCTTTCCTTGAGATGTCTGAACAGCTGGGAAGCAGTGAATGAATTCCTGATTTTGCTTTGCTTGTGCACACAGCTTTTGCACTGCTTATTAAACTGTCTTTACGTCAACCCAATATTTTTCTCACTTTTACCCTTCTGGTTCTGTCCTCCATCCTACTAGAGAGGACTGAGCAAGTGGCTGGGTGAGACTAAGTTACCCCCCAGCATTAAACCACAGCAGAAGGATAGATCCTGGAAGGTGTTTATATCTTAAAAAAAAGGTTTGCACTTTGTATGTAACATTGAGCCCTACAAAGTCTTGAGTCCTGACATCTTTATTTTCATTACATATATAAATGCTTATCCATTACTAATTTAGCTTTCCGTGTCTGAATTCAAAACTTTAGTCTATAATGCTTTACAATCTACTCTACACTTGTCATTTAAGTAGAAGAGCTTTTTCCTACATGACTATTTAATCTCTCTTTCTAGATTGCATGAATGTACTGACCACCAGTATTAGTAATAATATCTAGCTAATCATTACAATCCTGCAGCTAATTACATCTACATGAATATATAAGAAAAGCTGGGCACAAACTTGAGCACTAATCAGAATTCATATGCATGGTTCAGTTATTCATGTGCTCCCTGGCTTTGTTTTATGGCAAGTACATCTCATGCAGACAAAGCACAGACATAATTTAGAGTGTAACACAAACCTGTGATTGTAGCCAACAGGTGGTGCTCATAAGACCACTCTCTTCTGGGGGGAGAGCGGCCACCTGGATGGAAGCTGTACCCTGCTAAAGAAGGGACCTTAGCTCATTTTGCTGTCTGCTACAGAGTAGCCTATTGAGCACTTATTCTACCTGGACTACACAACACATTTAAGAAACGGCTTTTAGAGGAACATGTGAGATATTCCATTTTAAAAGTCTAAAATAACATTTTTTTCCAGGTGGTTTTTAGTAATTCCGGAATATCACAGGAATACATTTTAATATTACAAAAGTAGTTCTCAGAAAGCAAACTAAAAAATCTCAAGAGTAACTCAGAATGCAGGACTTCATCCTCTAATTCAGGCTGTCATATTAAAACTTCTCTTTTTTACAGCTAGAAGAGAAGCAGTAAGATCAATACTTTGTTATAATAGCTAGGAAGCAACAAGGAAATTATAAAAATTGTGGAGATGTCTTACTGGATATAAATGCTGGAGCAATTTGTGATTAATTAGTGAATGGGATGAAGGAGTGGAGCAGATAACCCTTAATTGACTGTGTTTTTTTCCCAGCCTAGAAACTTCTGGAAAGTAAAAGGAGTATCCACAAAAATAACTGTACATAAATCTGTATTACTTTTCAGTTTTTGCAGTTTTAAAGTTGCTACTTGATTGGTTGTCATATTAACTGGAATTAATAGGAAAGCTTCTATTCAGTACTGAAAATGTAAGAGAATTGCATAATCATTATCAGATATTGGCATATGGCTTTATCTAATACAGCAAGCATAAAGCTGAAGGAAGTGGCAATGTAAAAGAAAAGTAACAGACTTCAGGAGTGCAAGCAGATATTTTTTTTTCTCTAAACTAAATATAAACATTACAAAGAAACTAACTTTCATCACCACTTAAGGCACAATATATCAATTTCTTTGGGTTCCTAAAGGCAAAATGTGCATCTGACTTCTACTTGTCTTCCTGATAGGAAAATTAATAGATTATTGATCAACTAGAAAGGGGTAGTAACAAATTTGCCTTTAGTAAGGGTTTTGGCATTATGTCCCACAGCAATAATGTGTAGAAGTTAAGGAGGTACAGGGTGAAAAGAGCACATTGTTACATGGACTGAAAATGCACTGGATGGATGATGACGTAGCATCCAGCTGGCCAGCAAGCTCAGTACCCCAACAGCTCAACATATCATTCAACACATTCATCAGCAACCTGGAGCACAGGATGTATGAGGAAGGACTTGGAGTTAGCCTTGTTTAGCCTAGTGAAAAGGAGGCTACAGGGTGATTTAATAACAGCCTATGACTACTTGGAGTGGTTTGATGGAGGTGAAGAAACCAAACTCTCCTCTACCTGTGGCTTGGGATGTTCAGCTTACACATCAAGAAAAAACATTGTCTGGGGCCAGTGCAGCATTAGACCAGGTTACCTGGGGAGATTACAGACCCTAACCTTGGAGACTATTGAAACAAGAATGCTCTGGTAGTTCTGGTTTAGTGTTGGTAATAGCACTGTTCCAAGTAGAGAGTTGGACTAGATCACTTTCAACCAACATTTCTGTAGATCTATGAGTATGTAATTTGTCTGTTCCTCAAGGAAGATGGTTTGATGCCACCTTGATTGTCAGCACTATGATGATGTCAGCCCCTCTTCCAGGTTTAGTCTTGTGTATCCTGAGTTCATACATTTGCCAGGTTTGCATTGATCAAAGGGAAGGCTTTGATCAAAACAGAACTTGCTCTTTAATTATATAGGAGTTCTTAGATTGGCATTAAACAAGATTTTACATAAAGAATTGTGAGACACTTATTTCACACCATGAGTCCAATTACTTTTGAACAATAAGTATTTCCTTTTTATTTTTAATGGGAAAAAAACCCCAACAAACTACACTTTTTTTTCAGGTATATGTAGGGAGTTCTTCATGGTAATAAATTTCTTCATAAAATTAACTCAGAGTAGAGAGCTGGGGTTTTCTTTCTCAGAAATTATTGTTCCTGTCAGTAATCTTTTTACACACCCATATTTCATAGAGGTGTAGGAAAGGAGAGAAGTTCCACAATGGATCTCATATCAGATCTTCCATTATAAGCTTAAGAGTACAATAAAAAAATAAATAAATCAGGCAACAACATTTCTCTTCCAATCTCTAGTAGGAATGAATTACACATCAGAGACAAAGTGTTCATTCAGTACTGTTCTCTCAGCACTGGGCAGTTGGTCTCTGAGTCAGTAAGAGGTACAGTCTATAAATAGAAAAGCAGCTATTCAAGAATACTTAAAGTATTATGAGTTTTTAAACAGCACATGTAGAGAAAACACTTGCTAATAAAATTTGCAAGTAACTTTTGGTTTGGCTACCATATAACTTGAAATGTCACAGGAATGGCAGTGTTAGGAGGAAATAAATTTGCAGAATTCACAATAGTTTTGCCATCCAGAAGAAACCACTTACCTCATGTGCCTCCTGTCCATCTTCATCGTTGCAAACTACAAAAGTTTGCAAGCTTTCAAACTGAAAATTTTAAATTTTGTCAGATTTAAAATTTAACTCCAAAGTTTCCTATGCAGTAACAGTGAAGTGTTTGTTGGTTTTTTAATTAACTGAGAAATATGCTAATATCTAATCTGCTACCTACTTCATGTCTTCTGTGGCAAAAGAGCCAATTGTGTCTTACTTTTGGCTAACCTATATATCACCAAGTTCAGCTAGGCTTGGAAGGAAATTCTGCAGTCTGGTGCAGCTACACGATCAACTACAGGCCGCAAAAATAGTGATACACTAGAAGTTTTGATTAACGATTGTCGTTTCGCAGCAGGCAGGTCAAATATTCTGAAGAAAAAAATTAAAAGGAAGATACTATTCATAAATATAATTTGTTTGCCATCAAGGATGTATCTTTATGTCTAGGCAGATTTTTAAAAAAATAGTGAATTCATATATAGAAGCATTTGGATACCAAGTGGAAAGAAGAGCTTAAAAGAGGAATAGATTGTTAAAGTATCAAAGGTGTTATTTTCAAAGAAGCTCGGTATGAAAATCAAAAGGATTATCAGGAATAACATTTTTTTAAAAAAAATTAACCTCATAGAAAGATGAAAATACAGAACACATGCTCCTGAAAGTAAACAGAAGACTGTTTCTGCTCTTGTTAACATCTCAGGTAAACTGCAGCAGAAAATACTTTTCAGTTGGTTTTCTTTCCTTCTGCTGTGCATGCTTAGCTTGAAGTGTTTGCTCTCATTAACCAAGGTTTAGTCTGTTCCTTGATACCAAAAAACAGTCCTAAATCTGGGTTAACACATAATTCACTGGAGCAGTAGTGGTTTTGGATAGGATACAAATACACTATATTTATATAGAATATGCACATCAAAGTCTACAACAACAATCCAGAAATCCAATGCTACAGCAGCCATCTATGCACATATCTCACTTAACTACTCCTCTTAAATCTCAAGTGCTAAGGCTTCTGTGCACACACACAGAACTGCCTTAACTTAAAGAACTAGGTACCAGTATCCCTTCTTGCTCTTGTTTGATGTAAGGATGCACTTATAAAACAGTTGAGGTGGGTTTCATCTTATCTAGCTTTATGCACCTGTATGTGTCTCATATGTTGATCCCTGCATGGTAGACAGCTATCTATCCAGATCCAAATTCAAATCCATATTTGCTACATCCAAAAAACATGCCATTTGTTTGGAATGAGCGAGAGTAGCAGACTCATGTTGTAACTAGACCATTGGGCACCTGAGCGTGCAAGCTTTATGAGGCAACAAGATATCAGCCATAAGATGTCTCCTGGCTAGGGCATTCAGAAGCAAGATCTGATATGAAGCTGTTTTCACCAGAATTACTTTTGCAATTAATTACTTCTGCAATTTTATTCAGCAATGAATACGACACATGAGCAATCTTGACATAAGGGGCTGGAGTAAATATAATTACACTTACTCAAAGATAGGCAGTTTATTGTCTCAGAGTCCACGTTCTTCTGCAGTCATAGAGTGATCCATGTTTATCCCATAACAGGTAGGTTTGTAATATAAATGGAGTGAACTGTGCTGGAAGTCACTTGCTTTCTGACTCCTTTTTATTATTTTTTTTATTTTTTTTTTCCCCTCTCTGGAATATAAAGGAGGATGAGATAATTTTATGAGATTAGACACAACTTCTAAATTGCCACCATTAGATCCTCCTTTAAACTCAAGGTTCTGCTTTGTATTTTTTGATTGTGAAATGTCTGTTATTAACCAGAATATTCCAGATAGAATCCCTTCAATCTTGTGGGGAAGAGACGTTTTGTATTGGCTGCTCCAAATCCCATTGAGTATTTTACATTAGACTGCAGATTCACCTGAGGTATATACTTCAGTATCATTGCTTTCCAGATTTAGCCTTCTTGTTGAATGTCTGTTTTGAATTAGTTTTCCCCAGATGTATTTGCAGTTTTCCAGGCTGACTCTCTGTGAAGGACCAGGTATTTCCTCACACGAACATGAAATGCCCTTTAGATCAGCAGACATACCTGACTTACAGATGGATGCTCCACGTGGCACTGAACCCTCTCCTGGCTGCCTTCCCTGATGCCCTGAGGGGACTGCGGGAGAGGAGCTGTGGCAGGAAAAACAGCTGCAAGGGCGGGACAAGGTCCCGTCTGATTGGCTGAAAAGCCCGGAAATACAAACCCAGCCAATCGGGAGCAAAGGAAACCTATAAAGAGACAGCGCGGCGCACTTTTCCCTCTCTCGTGCTCCTAGTTTCCAGTGCGCTGTTCCGCAGACACTGAAGGTGCCGCTCCTTGCTTCTCAGAGCGGTCCCAAAGCCGCCCTTGCCGCCGTTTGCTGCCGCCACTTGTCGAAGCCGCTTGCCAAAGGCTGCCCCGAGTCCCGGCGCGCCTAGTCCCGGCTCTCGCCTGGTTCTGGTTTGCTCCAGCCAGACCCGGCTTGAACCAGCTCGTCCCGTCCCATCGCACAGCTTTTCCTGCCAGCCTGTCTGCATTGCCAGCAGCTACCACCCTCAGGAACCTGCCTGCTGCTGAATACGTGTAGTGAGACTAATTCCTGCCGTCCCTGGTCCTAACTGGGTTGCAGGGGAAGGCATAATCCTGTCTTACTTGCACTCAAACCACGACCCTATATGGGACAAGTGTCGGGCATACCCCTCCTCCTCCTTCCCTCATAAATAAGTAAATAAGGTGTGTAACTAAGGTGTGCCTATATATAAGTATTAAGACATAAGTTCTTGTTATTTGATGCTTAAAAGATATTTCACAGCTCGTATGTGCTTTAATTACCCTTTTTGAACCTCCTGCCCCAAAATTGCTTTGTTTTCCCCACAATAAACTGTGCATTCGTAAATTCTAATTGGGGATTGGCTGCTGTTATTGGAAATATTAGTAAGTACTGAGCAAGTTACTCACTCGAAAAGTCAGTGCCGCAGTCACTGCTCCTCTGTGCGAGGCGAGCGCCACGTGTAGAGCTCTCAGCAGATCCTGACAAGCTAAATACACTCCAAAAAGGAGATATAATAGGTCGCGGATCGCAACACTCTCATTTTGTTATTCTCGGCCCATGTTTTTATTTTTTCTAGGGCCCTCTATTATTTGCCTGTCTTCAGTTCTGCTGGCACAACGTGCAATTTAACATCATCTGTGATTTTCATTACCATGCTTGTATTTCCATTCCAGATCATTTATGCAAATTTTAAAGACAACAACACCTTAAAGAGAACCCTGTGGCACCCCTACAGTCAGCTTATGCAACTCGGTATTTTGTGTTTGTCATCATATTTTATCTGTATTCTACATGCCAATTTTCAGTCCATGCGATGGAGTGCAGATCCAAATCAATTTAACTCATTTGAAAAGTAAGATTTCATCAGACATTGTATTGAATGGTATACCAAAACCCAGATGATATCCTCTTTCCTTTCTCAATTGCTTTTGTAACTGTTCCACAAAAAATAATCAACATTTGTACTGCACAGTTTTCACTTCATAAATTCAGACTTCTAATAGGTCATGGGTCTATAATCTTCTTGTCTTTACGCCAGTTCAGGATTAAGCCTTGCATAAAACTATATATAACTTGGGATCTGGCTGCAGGTAAGTGGCAAGTTCTCCCTGGAACTCAGTGAAGTGCCTGGACCGATTGCAGTGATCTTCATGGGGGAGCAGTGTTTTGTTACGAGAGCTCTCTCTAGTGGCCGTGGTTACTCCACACACCGTGTGACTCCAGTGCCATAACCTAAGAATGATGAGTGTCATACATTTTCCTTCCGTGGATCTGTGGAGGTATAAAACTGTTTAGTTGCAGCAGACTGTTATGATAAAATGAGGGTGAGAAGGAGAAAAATAATAATAATTATTAAAAAACAGTAGGCGCCTGAAAAAGGTTAATGTACCACGAGGTTCCAGAGGAAGACTTTCAAAAGCAATTCACATAGAAGTTTTACCGCCATCGGTGCTGGAACAGACATAAGCCACCACATAATATTTAAACTTATTATGTAGTCGAAAAGCACAAATTTTAAATTGATAGTCCTTAAATATATTGTTTTTAAAACAATGACAACTTACCAGACTGTATTTGAAAAGGAAATATTTATTGCTTTCCCTTATTTCGTTCCTGGATTAGTGAGAACAAAATCAGAGCTCAGAGCAGCATGCTCGGAAGTTCAAAAGGAGACTCCAAGAATTCTGACACTCACTGGCAATAACAAGTGGTAAATCAATGTGCATACAAGGTTCCAGATGGTAGCATATATTATGATGTGTATAAAAGCTTTAAAATAACCTTTGGGTAAGTGCATATTATTGCATTGTGTAGTAACTCCCAGAATAGAAAAAGAAAAAAGTAAACTTTCAAAAACAGTTTGGCCTTCATTTTCCTAAATCTAAACTTTTTGAAAGGATCAAAACCTAATGTATTTCTATTTGCTCTGTTACTAACTTCTTTATTGGAAATTAAATGAAAAAAAAGTCTATTTTAAATTTCCCTTTTGCTGAAAAAAAATATTTTCTCAAAAAAATCTTTTTGGATGTTTGCTTTTTAATCTTATTCCAGTTATATTTTGGTAAACCTGTTCAGTAAATGAAAGTTTATTGGATCCCTGCTTTAAAAGTGCTTTAGTGAAAACATTGTGTTTACAAATAAAATATACTACACTTCTAAGGTGTTCTTTTCAGAAGAAGCCATTCTCTTCTGTAAGGGCCAAAAAATTCTCCAATATAAGTGAACTGTGTGTGAGTAACACTTTTAAGAGGACACAACCACTGACCAAAATCCTCTAGAAGCATCTTGATCATGTTTATATTAAGCACTTGAAGTGAGGTGAAACTAAACATCAGTTTCAATGCTCCCATGAATGGTTACTTAAATCATGGCACTGAATGTCTCTGAAGCTGTGAAGCTTAACAAAATGCATGCTAAGGCACTATGACACAGAGGAGACATAAATAATTAGATAACTGGTTTGGGAAGATCAGTTTTTTTCACTCTAATTAAATTATTTTAAAAGCATTTTTTTGCAGAGTTCCAGAATTCTTTAGTATCTTCAGGAAACTAAAGTCGGATCCTGGTCCTTTTTGGAGTGAGAGAAAAGCTTGCATTAACTTCAGTAGAAATAAGACTCCTCAGGAAGCAGATGTGCTTACATTCCACTGTCAAAAATAGGAGCTAAGCATCTGCTCAAAGTTAATCACATGCTTAAACACTGTCCAGGACTAAGGTCATGGTTGCCAGGACCTGATCTTGCAGCACATATAAATCCAACTGATTAATGGTTTGCTTTGCCTGCTGGATAAAACAAATGTAATAGGAAATACAGGGTTTAGGGTTTTAAGATTCATTTCTGTGCCACTTAAAAAAATAAAAATAATTTATCTATTATTAATAAACAGACTTCAGTTGAGATAGTGGAGATACTAATAGAAATAACTCTATATTCTCAGTTGTTTCAAGTTGGAAACCAAAGAAGAAAACTAACGCATACAAGGTATAATGAAGAACATTGTGTGACAAATAAGACATACAGGCAAACAACAAGTAGAGTCTGTCAAGGAATTGAGGTTACTTCTGAAAAGTACACATGGTGTTCTATAAACATAGTACAAGAGAGATAAAACTTAGCAAAGGGCAAATAAATGTTCTCCAAATATAAAGGAGGCTTAATGAAAGACAATGAAATACAAGTTTAAGGCCAAAAGAAAGTTTGGTAATACACCATCAACTGGTCACTAGTTACTGGAACTCACATTAACTAAGTACAAATTGCATAAATTATATTTTTAATATAAATTAGTGGAAAGTTATAGAAAGAGGGAATTATGGGAAACAAAGGAAGTGAAATTGTGAAAAGAGAATGCAGAGGTGCAACTGAAGGTAGGATGGGGAGGCTGATGAGGAGGTGAGATTACTACTTGTGAGAAAAAAAACAAATAAAAAAAACTTTGAAACCTTCAATAACAAAAGCCCAACCTATACTTTTCTCAGGGAGGCTGGTGAGGCTCCTTCTGCTTCTAGTTGCTTTTAAGTTCATGCACAGTCTTACAAAAGTTGGTAAGATCACCAAGATGATAAACTGAGAACTGCTCATGACATTTTTCTTTAACCAAAAACCAAACAAGTCCATAGGTTCAGACAATAGATCATCATTTTTATGAAAACCTTGCCAGTTTAATGTCTTTGATTGCAATCTAATGGGCTTTCAAGTAAGTTAAGCCACAAGTCATCTGGTAATTTCAGAAAATTGACACTATTCACTCACATTAAATTTCAAGCAAGACAGATTCCAGCATTTGCAACTGTTTTGGTTTTTTTTTGCAAAACTCTGCACTTATGCACATATTAGTCCATGGGGTTTCAATTTCTTTTAAATGTAGCTTACCCACCTCAAGGATGTAAGAAATGTTATAAAACTGGCTATGACAGCTTAAAGGTTCAGATTGCTAGGCAAAGGAACTCAAAAATATTGTTATTATAATCTCATTCTTGTAAGTCAATCTCATGATATCTGGAGCACAGTATATTCCAAAGGTTAAAGCTGTCATATCTGATGTGTCAGTTCCTTGTGCAAGCAATTTTCAGTTGCTTAGCTGGGAAAAACAAGAGAGCAAGATCTCGTCCCACAGCTTTCACCTAAGTGAAAGAGTCTGTGTTTCACCTAAGCTGCTCTTTCTGATTCTCTGAAAGAACACCCACAGCTTTGGGGCTTGAAACAAGGTTCTTTCAGGATATACAGTAGAAACATCTCATGTTTTTAGGATAATATTGTTGCTGCAGTAGTGTCTGACACAAGGGAGGCCGTAAAGTGTTGGAATCCAATCCACCACCATCCCTTCCTACAGGCTTTTTTTTGGATTCTCTTTCTGAAGGTGTCTGAGGTATAGCAACTATGCTCAATGCAAAATCATTCTTCTCTACTTTCTGTATCTTTGGGAAGTTCTACATACTTTATTTTTGCTTCTATCTAGCTCTTCCTACTTGGGATAGTTTATTTTGCCCAAGTTTTATTTGAGTTGGTTTCTCTGGGCATTGGGCCCAGTTTTTGTTTAACTTTGCTCTTAAAATCTGTACAAGAGTCCAAATGTTCTTAAAAAAAAAAAAAAAAAAAAAAGGCAGGGTAAGCTTTATACATCCATTTTAAAACAACTGTCATGTTGTAAAGTAGCAGAAGGCATAATCTGTAAACCTTCTGAATGCATTTGTATGTTTTATAGCAAAATTAAGCTCCGTTACTGTTGGGACTTCAGTTTACAACCAGGCTAACGAAAATGCTGACTAGGCAGAAAAGGAAAAACAAGGACCATTGGCATACAAGAAACACTTTATATTGGAATATTAATTTAAAATTATTAATAAGCAGAAGGTCAAAAATCTTTAGTAAAGACAGATCTAGCTGAACTACATCAGAGTCATGCTTTTATCTTTTCCCAAAAAAAACCATTGGGAGACAATACAGAATCACATAGAATCACAGAATTGTCATAGTTGGATCCCATCAGGCCTCATAGACCTCTGCATGTCTAGGTGCAGAAGCAGATCATTAACTACTTCCTCCTGGATTGTGGCGGCAGGGGGGAGTTTGTTCTGCTCTCTGTCCTTATCTTCCAGGTCAGGAGGCTGAAAACTCTGGGCATAGCTGGTCTGACTATTGAAGACAGAGGCAAAGAAGGCATTAAGTATCTCAGTCTTTTCCTCATCCTTGGTTGCAATGCTCTCCCTCACATCCAGTAAGGGATGGGGATTCTCTCTGGCTCTTTTTCATTGTTGGTATATTTATAAAAGCTTTTTTTTTTTTTTTTTTTTTTTACATTCCCAGCTCTTACTGGATCTGGAGTAAAAGTTTAAACTAGATCTACAGCTTTAAGAAGCAGAATGGTACAACTCTGCAAAGCAACAAGTAAGCAGCTGTCAAAAGAACTGTTTCAAAAGAGATGCCAGGAAACATGGAATAGCAAAGCAGAGACTGTACCCAAAGGGGAGGGGCAAAATAACAGAAGTCAAAGAAACAAGTGACCCCATTAAATTATTATCAAAGAGTGGTTACTCATGTATATATTTAGTGCCACAAATGACATCATGCATTGACATTTACCAATAGGTTACCACTTTCCCAGTGAACAGTAGAAGAAAATGGTCGAAAACATATTTTATCAAAGCTAGCTATAACACTTAATGATTTTTTGAGAGAAAAGGAAGCCAAGATTTACCCATAACATGTAGGAAACACCAGGTATTGTAGAGACAGAAGAAAAGGTATGAGAAATGCTAAGAAAGCAATGCAGAATATAAGGCATACAAGGTTGTCACAGTCATTGTGGCATAGAGTAGTTCTTAGGTTTCTGATTAGTCCAGACTCCCTGTAACTCTCCTTAACACATATTGGAAACAAGCTCCTCATAGAATCTCATCTCACAATATAGGATGACAAAAAAAAACAACAAAAAAACCCCTCTCTGAGCAAATTAAGAGCACCATAAGAGTTGCTGAATACTAGAAATGCTTCAAACCTGCATGGGAATACACTACCCTAGTTTACAGATGGTTTAGTCATTTCAAATATTGAACACATGCAATATCAGCTTATAAAAAGTAACTACTACCAGTGTGTAAAAAACCTGGTATTCCTCCTGATTCTGTTAGAAGCACTCATAGAATCATAGAATGGTTAAGATTGAAAAGTGCCTTAAAGATCACCAGGTTCCAACCTCTCTGCTATGAGCAGGGACACCTCACACTAGACCAGAATGCACAAAGCCTCATCCCATCTGGCCTTCAACATCTCCAGGAACATGGCATAAACAGCCTCCCAGGGCAACATATTCCAGCACCTTTTACTGGTGCAGGACCTTGGACTTGGCTTTGTTGAACTTCATGAGGTTGGCATTGGCCCACCTCTCAAGCCTGTCTAGGTCCCTCTGGATGGCACCCCTTCCCTCTAGGATGTCAGCTAATCCACACAGCTTGGTATCAGCAGCAGACTTGCTGAGGATACACTCAGTCCTACTGTCCATGTCTCCAACAAAGATTTTGAACAGCACTGGTCCCAGTTCTGATCCCTGAAGAATGTCACTTGCCACTTGCCCCCACTTGGGCAATGAAGCATTGACCACAGAGCTCTGGATGTGGCCATCCAGCCAATTACCTATCCACTGAACAGTCCATCTGTGAAATCCATATCTTATCAGTTTGGAGACCAAGACGTTGGTGGGATAGTGTCACATGCCTTGCACAAATCCAGGTGGATTATGTCAGTTTCTCTGCTATTATCCACCATCTCTGTAGTCTTGTCATAGAAGGCCACCAAAATGGTCAGGCATGACTTGCCCTTAGTGAAGCCATGTTGGCTGTCACCAATAAACTCTTTATTTTCCATGTGCCTTAGCATAGTTTCCAGGAGGATCTGTTCCATGATCTTACTGGGCACAGAGGTGAGACTGACTGACCTGTAGTTCCCCAGGTCTTCCCTTTTACCCTTTTTTTAAAAATAGGGGCTACGTTCTCTTTTTTCCAATTGGCAGGAACCTCACCAGACTGCCACAGCCTCTCAAATATGACTGACAGAGGCTTAGCAACTGCATCTACCAGCTCCCTCAGGACCTGTTGATGGGCCCTACCAGTTTCTACAGGCTTGTGCACCTTCAGATTCTTTAGATGATCATGAACCTGTTCTTCTCCTGCAGTGGGGGGTGGTTCATTCTCCCAGTCCTCGATTTCACCTGCTGTGACCTTTATGATGAAGCTGGAGCATTTGCCGAAGACTGATACAAAGAAGAACTTGAGAAAGAACCTCAGCTTTCTCAATACACTGCATATTTAGGTGTTCCCTTCAGGAGAGGGCCTGTATTTCCCTGGGTTGTCCTTTTATCCCCAACATACCTATAGAAGCTTTTCTTATGTCTCTTTACATCCCTGGTGAGATTTAATTCCATCTGGGATTTGGCTCCCCTTACCTGATCCCTAGCTGCTCAGAAAACCTCTCTCTAATCCCCTCAGGGTACCTGCCCTAGTTTCCACCCTCTGTATGCTTCCTTCTTGAGTTTGAGCTTTTTTGGGAACTGCTTGCTCATCCACTACAGCCTCCTGGAGTTTTTATTTGAGTTCCTCTTAGTTGGGATGCAACGTTCTTGGGCCTAGAGAAGGTGATCCTTAAATAACAACCAACCTTCATGGGCCCCTCTTCCCTCCAGGGTGTTATCCCCGGACACTCTCTCAAGCCGATCCTTGAAAAGGCTGAAATCTGCCCTCCTGAAGTCAAGGGTAGTAAGCTTATTGAGAGCCCTCCTTGCTGCCCTAAGGATCTTGAACTCCACTGTTTCGTGTTTGCTACAACCAAGGCTGCCCTGGAGCTTAGCATCCCTCATCAGCCCTTCCTTGTTGGTGATAACAAGGTCCAGCATAGCACCTCTTCTTCTTGTTTACTCAATTACTTGGAAAAGGAAGTTGTCATCAACATTCTTGATTACATGTACAACTTTGGTCCTTGGTTAATGAACAATGTGTATCACACTGTCTGTGCCTGTAAATGATTTATGTCAAAACCCCAGCAACCCTGGCATTAAACAGAAATCCTTACAACATCAACCACGCACAAAAAAGTACTTCTTCCACAAACTAAGTAAACTTTTAATTATTAAAATGTACATCCATATGGTAGAAATGTAATGTGTCTCTTTCAAAGAGAGATTAAAAATTTTTGCCCTCCTTGGAGAAAACATTGGAACCCTTCCCACAAAAAGACCCAGCAGGCCCTGCCAAAGTCTCCCCTCTCGTGGGAATCACAACATTTTCTCACTGTTTCTCTCAGCAGAAACCTGGGATCTTCTGCAACAGTTTCTTTTTGGGGTTTTTTGTTGTTGTGGTGTTTTTTTTCCATTTTCCACACAAAGCTTTCAAATAGAAGTCCTTCCTAAGAAATGACGAAAGAGATTATGATTCAAGAGAAAACTGAGACTGACAGTAATACCACAGAGTCTTGTGCAATAATAATGCACAGAACAAACTAGATCACAACCTTCAAAAATATTTTTCTTAGTAAATACAACAAACAATCCTCATTGCCTTTAATCTAGTCAGGAACAAGTTCATATTTTCATTTTTCCAAAGCCAATGTTAGCAGTAACTGCTGTTAAGATCAGTGACAAAAAATTCAGCTGAATCTCTGTGTGTTGCAGTCAAAATTTTCATCTTTGGAGGAACCTATCACCTTTTTTTTTTCCCTTTCTCAATAAAATCTGTCAATACATACAAAAGCCATCATTATAAAGACAAACATTCTACTGTACTTGTTCTTGAAAGGCAAACTCCAGATGTGAACAAAAGTTTCTCTGATAGCTTCCTGGTTGAGTTCTGCTGGTGTTTTCCTGGTTTGACTTTTACCAAGAAAAGAACTGTAGCCCACTTGTACCGGTTGCCCACATGTCACAGCAGATAACACAAATTTTTCCACACTGACTGGCCTCTAATTTAACAGCCTGGGGTGATAACTCCTCTGTATTCACCACCCATGATAGTACAGGTAACCTTTTGGTTTTCACTCTTTCTGGCTTTAATTCCTAAACCAGAACAAAAGCCTGTCACTCACTAGATTCTTAAAACCAAGTTAGCTTTACCTGTGGCTCACAAGTGATACTGCAGAAATTGGATAGTCAGGTAACGCACTTTCAGTTTTATTGTGGCCTATGGATTCATAGCCTCTGTGCTGTCCATCAGGGTAATGGTCTCAAACACAAAGAAATAAGATCTACCTCTCTTTCTGAACATATTCTTCCAGAGGGACCTTAAATTCCCTGATAGGAATTTTGACT
>NW_009952893.1:7206426-7250200 GCF_000747805.2 Chaetura pelagica | reverse complement strand
TTTTTTTTTTTTTTTTTTTTTTTTTTTTTTTTTTACAGGCCCAGCTCTTACTGGATCTGGAGTAAAAGTTTAAACTAGATCTACAGCTTTAAGAAGCAGAATGGTACAACTCTGCAAAGCAACAAGTAAGCAGCTGTCAAAAGAACTGTTTCAAAAGAGATGCCAGGAAACATGGAATAGCAAAGCAGAGACTGTACCCAAAGGGGAGGGGCAAAATAACAGAAGTCAAAGAAACAAGTGACCCCATTAAATTATTATCAAAGAGTGGTTACTCATGTATATATTTAGTGCCACAAATGACATCATGCATTGACATTTACCAATAGGTTACCACTTTCCCAGTGAACAGTAGAAGAAAATGGTCGAAAACATATTTTATCAAAGCTAGCTATAACACTTAATGATTTTTTGAGAGAAAAGGAAGCCAAGATTTACCCATAACATGTAGGAAACACCAGGTATTGTAGAGACAGAAGAAAAGGTATGAGAAATGCTAAGAAAGCAATGCAGAATATAAGGCATACAAGGTTGTCACAGTCATTGTGGCATAGAGTAGTTCTTAGGTTTCTGATTAGTCCAGACTCCCTGTAACTCTCCTTAACACATATTGGAAACAAGCTCCTCATAGAATCTCATCTCACAATATAGGATGACAAAAAAAAACAACAAAAAAACCCCTCTCTGAGCAAATTAAGAGCACCATAAGAGTTGCTGAATACTAGAAATGCTTCAAACCTGCATGGGAATACACTACCCTAGTTTACAGATGGTTTAGTCATTTCAAATATTGAACACATGCAATATCAGCTTATAAAAAGTAACTACTACCAGTGTGTAAAAAACCTGGTATTCCTCCTGATTCTGTTAGAAGCACTCATAGAATCATAGAATGGTTAAGATTGAAAAGTGCCTTAAAGATCACCAGGTTCCAACCTCTCTGCTATGAGCAGGGACACCTCACACTAGACCAGAATGCACAAAGCCTCATCCCATCTGGCCTTCAACATCTCCAGGAACATGGCATAAACAGCCTCCCAGGGCAACATATTCCAGCACCTTTTACTGGTGCAGGACCTTGGACTTGGCTTTGTTGAACTTCATGAGGTTGGCATTGGCCCACCTCTCAAGCCTGTCTAGGTCCCTCTGGATGGCACCCCTTCCCTCTAGGATGTCAGCTAATCCACACAGCTTGGTATCAGCAGCAGACTTGCTGAGGATACACTCAGTCCTACTGTCCATGTCTCCAACAAAGATTTTGAACAGCACTGGTCCCAGTTCTGATCCCTGAAGAATGTCACTTGCCACTTGCCCCCACTTGGGCAATGAAGCATTGACCACAGAGCTCTGGATGTGGCCATCCAGCCAATTACCTATCCACTGAACAGTCCATCTGTGAAATCCATATCTTATCAGTTTGGAGACCAAGACGTTGGTGGGATAGTGTCACATGCCTTGCACAAATCCAGGTGGATTATGTCAGTTTCTCTGCTATTATCCACCATCTCTGTAGTCTTGTCATAGAAGGCCACCAAAATGGTCAGGCATGACTTGCCCTTAGTGAAGCCATGTTGGCTGTCACCAATAACCTCTTTATTTTCCATGTGCCTTAGCATAGTTTCCAGGAGGATCTGTTCCATGATCTTACTGGGCACAGAGGTGAGACTGACTGACCTGTAGTTCCCCAGGTCTTCCCTTTTACCCTTTTTTTAAAAATAGGGGCTACGTTCTCTTTTTTCCAATTGGCAGGAACCTCACCAGACTGCCACAGCCTCTCAAATATGACTGACAGAGGCTTAGCAACTGCATCTACCAGCTCCCTCAGGACCTGTTGATGGGCCCTACCAGTTTCTACAGGCTTGTGCACCTTCAGATTCTTTAGATGATCATGAACCTGTTCTTCTCCTGCAGTGGGGGGTGGTTCATTCTCCCAGTCCTCGATTTCACCTGCTGTGACCTTTATGATGAAGCTGGAGCATTTGCCGAAGACTGATACAAAGAAGAACTTGAGAAAGAACCTCAGCTTTCTCAATACACTGCATATTTAGGTGTTCCCTTCAGGAGAGGGCCTGTATTTCCCTGGGTTGTCCTTTTATCCCCAACATACCTATAGAAGCTTTTCTTATGTCTCTTTACATCCCTGGTGAGATTTAATTCCATCTGGGATTTGGCTCCCCTTACCTGATCCCTAGCTGCTCAGAAAACCTCTCTCTAATCCCCTCAGGGTACCTGCCCTAGTTTCCACCCTCTGTATGCTTCCTTCTTGAGTTTGAGCTTTTTTGGGAACTGCTTGCTCATCCACTACAGCCTCCTGGAGTTTTTATTTGAGTTCCTCTTAGTTGGGATGCAACGTTCTTGGGCCTAGAGAAGGTGATCCTTAAATAACAACCAACCTTCATGGGCCCCTCTTCCCTCCAGGGTGTTATCCCCGGACACTCTCTCAAGCCGATCCTTGAAAAGGCTGAAATCTGCCCTCCTGAAGTCAAGGGTAGTAAGCTTATTGAGAGCCCTCCTTGCTGCCCTAAGGATCTTGAACTCCACTGTTTCGTGTTTGCTACAACCAAGGCTGCCCTGGAGCTTAGCATCCCTCATCAGCCCTTCCTTGTTGGTGATAACAAGGTCCAGCATAGCACCTCTTCTTCTTGTTTACTCAATTACTTGGAAAAGGAAGTTGTCATCAACATTCTTGATTACATGTACAACTTTGGTCCTTGGTTAATGAACAATGTGTATCACACTGTCTGTGCCTGTAAATGATTTATGTCAAAACCCCAGCAACCCTGGCATTAAACAGAAATCCTTACAACATCAACCACGCACAAAAAAGTACTTCTTCCACAAACTAAGTAAACTTTTAATTATTAAAATGTACATCCATATGGTAGAAATGTAATGTGTCTCTTTCAAAGAGAGATTAAAAATTTTTGCCCTCCTTGGAGAAAACATTGGAACCCTTCCCACAAAAAGACCCAGCAGGCCCTGCCAAAGTCTCCCCTCTCGTGGGAATCACAACATTTTCTCACTGTTTCTCTCAGCAGAAACCTGGGATCTTCTGCAACAGTTTCTTTTTGGGGTTTTTTGTTGTTGTGGTGTTTTTTTTCCATTTTCCACACAAAGCTTTCAAATAGAAGTCCTTCCTAAGAAATGACGAAAGAGATTATGATTCAAGAGAAAACTGAGACTGACAGTAATACCACAGAGTCTTGTGCAATAATAATGCACAGAACAAACTAGATCACAACCTTCAAAAATATTTTTCTTAGTAAATACAACAAACAATCCTCATTGCCTTTAATCTAGTCAGGAACAAGTTCATATTTTCATTTTTCCAAAGCCAATGTTAGCAGTAACTGCTGTTAAGATCAGTGACAAAAAATTCAGCTGAATCTCTGTGTGTTGCAGTCAAAATTTTCATCTTTGGAGGAACCTATCACCTTTTTTTTTTCCCTTTCTCAATAAAATCTGTCAATACATACAAAAGCCATCATTATAAAGACAAACATTCTACTGTACTTGTTCTTGAAAGGCAAACTCCAGATGTGAACAAAAGTTTCTCTGATAGCTTCCTGGTTGAGTTCTGCTGGTGTTTTCCTGGTTTGACTTTTACCAAGAAAAGAACTGTAGCCCACTTGTACCGGTTGCCCACATGTCACAGCAGATAACACAAATTTTTCCACACTGACTGGCCTCTAATTTAACAGCCTGGGGTGATAACTCCTCTGTATTCACCACCCATGATAGTACAGGTAACCTTTTGGTTTTCACTCTTTCTGGCTTTAATTCCTAAACCAGAACAAAAGCCTGTCACTCACTAGATTCTTAAAACCAAGTTAGCTTTACCTGTGGCTCACAAGTGATACTGCAGAAATTGGATAGTCAGGTAACGCACTTTCAGTTTTATTGTGGCCTATGGATTCATAGCCTCTGTGCTGTCCATCAGGGTAATGGTCTCAAACACAAAGAAATAAGATCTACCTCTCTTTCTGAACATATTCTTCCAGAGGGACCTTAAATTCCCTGATAGGAATTTTGACTTCAAGGCTGGCAGCCTGCCCGGGATGGAAGGGTAGGCACTCTCCTGAGCAGCCAGGGTGTCCATCCAACTAATTTCATACTTAATTTTATCTTATCAATCTAAAATCTACTGCATCAAAGATTGCAACACGTGCTTGCTGTCTCTCATGTCATTCTAGATCAGATTTGCAAGAATTAGAAGTGGATGATGCTGTGTTATTTCCAGGAAAACCAGTCTAATATTGTACCTGAAAATATTCTGTGGTGTTTCTGCCTTTCAACAGTAATAAAGGCTCATTTATTAACAATTCTGATGACAGTACGAGAGGCAGATTACACTCTGCAACTGACCCTCCTTTTGCTTGCCTTTGTAGCTAAACAATTATTTCAGGGGACTGAGAGAAGATCTGGGGTTTCATTTTTTCATAGTCAGAGGCCAATAGTTATTAGATGACATAGTCTAACAACTTGTCTATTAGAGCATATTAAATACCACTCTATTACCCTCCTAATGAACTCAGAGTGCTGGATTAGACTAAAGCACTTTATGTCTCAGGAGATTTATGTATTAGGAACAGCAGAAACTAAAATGGCTTCACAGAATCACAGAATGGTTGAGGTGGGAAAGGACCTCTGGAGGTCTTACAGTCCAACCCTCCTGCTCAAGCAGGACCAGCTAGAGCCCAGGACCACATCCAAATGATTTTTTAATATCTCCAGGGAGGGAGATTCCATAATCTATCTGGGTCTTCTCTGATAAAGTTTTCTGAAACACCAAGGAACTGATTAGAAGACCTTGTAAGGTGTCACCTTCTTCTTTAGTTGGAGATACGTATCTTGTTGTCAACCTCTGCAAAAATAAATCCTTCCTATACCTCTTATCAAGTAACTTCTTGAACCTTGAGTATAAGACACAGTCGGGTATATATAAAAGCATTATCTTCATGGCAGAGCATTACCCATCTCTCTGCAGAGTCAGGTAATGCACAGCACTCAAAGAACAGGATTCATTCCCTTCTCTCTCACTTTCCCCCCAAAATGAAGGAGGAGTGATTAATTTTCACACAGACAACCTGAAGTGTGAGATCTTCAGGCCACTGCTCAAACTCAGACCTGCATTCTTTAAGAGAATGTAGTGTTTGTCAAATAAAATTAATAAAAATTAACTAAAGAATTCACAAATTATCCAACTCTAGCAGTCCAGTGACAGAAAGGACCACTGCAAGCATAACATGCAAGTCACCAGCTTCATTTGATTGCAATTTATAATTTTTTCCATGTTTTCCAAATTATATTTGCACTTAGGAAACTGCATCATATGTCTGCTTGTCTAATTTTATCTTTGGTCATTCCATTATCTATCTTCATCAGCAAGGTAGAAGCTTTCTTCCTATAAATTACTTCTCCATGTAATTGTTTTTCTTCAATGTTTAAATTTCTTTCCTAAAATGACCTGGTGACTTCTCAGATTTTCTCCTGATAAATTGAATGGATTGAGTTCCTTATAGCCTAGGTTTGATTTCCAAAGCCAGAAAAATAATTATTTTGGCTCTTCTCTGAGGTCCTTCAGGTAATTTAGACCCTTTTCATGAACAGTAGACATAAGGACTGAAAGGACATTCCTGCATTTTTAGCATAGCATAGCATTCTCCTTTTCATCCTTTTACTGGTTTCCTATTAATTCAGCATTCCACAGGTCTTAAAATGTTACAGTTCAATGTCTAATGCTTTGGAAAAATCCCAGCATTTTATATTAGTAGCCACTTCCATCACTTAGACAGACAACAGAAAACAGGCAACTTTTTCAAGTCTTCTTCTTCAGAAACTTCTGTTGGCTGGGATAATCTACATTTTTAATTTCTAATCCTCTATATATACAGGATTGTATTTATTGCCTCATTATTCTACCCAGTGTCATCACAAGTCCATTATGTCTGTTATACCTCAAGTAATTTTGCTCATTTTCTGATATTTAAATCATGTTTAGAGTCTTTCAGTATCTTCTAAGGTTTCTAACATTAATTTCAAAATAATAAATTTTTCAAAATGCTTCTGAGCTAGGCCTCTTCAGGCCTCTCACCTGAAAATACTTGGGTTAACCTGACATTCTCTTTTGCTTCACATGGTATATTTATTGCCTGCATATCTTTCAGCACTTTTACCTTTGCAGTTTATTTTTTATATAAACATTTTTATTATTGTTTACACCCTATGTCCTGCAGTATTCCTTGACAGTGGTTTGTTGCTTGGTTGGTTTTTTTCTACTCTTGGGTTCTCTTTCTCATCCTTCTTCTGCTTTCTGATTCTAGAGTGGTCAATCAACCTTCTCTTGTTAGTCACCTGAATTTTGAACTTGCTGCCTATTAAATCTAATATATCTCTTTTTTTTCAGTCTTTCAAAATTGTTTTCTTTTTGATCTTTTTTATCAGAGCTGCTGATTGCTGTATGTACTTCTATAAAAATATAGAACAATAAAATTTCATCCTAAATATGACTTTTATGTATATAACATTGTTAATAAGCTATTCAGACTTTAGTCAAAACCTCAAGGAATGTTTAATGAATAGAGAAATGCTGGTTTTGTATCCTAACTTTTGGATTTCTGTAAAGCACACACTTTGATCACCTCAGTACCTATTTGGCAGAAGGCAAGTTCTCTCATTCCTGCACCTTTTCATGCACTTCAGGACAGCAACCATATATTTTCCTTAAGCTATTTTCCTTAAGACATTTTATTTGAGAAAGAGAACAGCATTTCCTAAGGAAAATGTTAAGAATTAATCCACTTTGTCTGACAAGTTCCTGAGACCTGCATAAACCCATCAATTTAATTTCAGATAATCTAGAAAACATACAAATACGAGGACAGTTAATATGATTAAGATGTTGGCCTGGGATTCCAACAACTGGGATTGAAATGCTTAGCAGTATTTCAAAATCTGACCTTTTACAAGAGTCTTGATCATTGCATGTTGAAGGTCTTCATCTGCGAAAGAGAGATAACACCTTATTTCTTCCACCCTTCAGATTGCAGTAAGGTTATGAAAAAGAAAAAAATCTCTTTGGTAACCAGCACACCAAGGCCATATCTTAATTTTGTCTTGAAGCATAAGTAAGATGCTATTGTTCCTACAATTCTATTCTGTTAGAGAACAGAATAGAGAACAGTCATTTCTAGGAAATGAAGATTTATATTATTAAGAAGTCCTTATTATTTCTATTGGCTCATGTTTGTTTATCTTAATCTGGTCATGGTCACTGTGTAAAGGCAATGTCGTATGCTACTACAGGAATAACTACACAGCAGTTTTCTCATACTGGAAGCCCATACTTTAAAGATAAAGGTTCTGTTAATTTTGCTTGGATAGATGCCTAGTTTAGCTCCAGGAACATGTCATTCTGTTCCACAACTACAGATTGTTACAATCTCCCTCTCTTAATTCTTTGGATGACACCTGTGCTAAACAAAATGTCAGATCATGTTGGCTTTTCAATTGAACACTTCAGGGCTATGAACTTAGGGAAGGAACATCTGATTCTGAAAGGTGCAGAGGGCAAGAAAGAGACATTGGTCATTTTCACTTTACAATAATTATGTTTAGGATTTTAAGTCTTGAATTCCAGACAAGAATAACAGGATACAACCACCCCCTCCACAGTCTTCTTTTTTGCCTCCTGCCATAAGCCCATTCTCTTTAAATATGAAGTATAACTAACTGCTTTCCTGAGCTGTAATGAGCTTTGGATTCTTCCGAAGTCCGAAGTCCAAAGAAGGAAGGTTTTTAACATTTCCTTATTGTAATCATTAATAGTGTATCTTCTTTAAATAATACCTATTTTAAAAGAAAAAAAACTTGGTGCTGTGTCTAAGTAAGTTGATTGAAGTTAGCCAGTGGGTTCAGATATTGAATGAGAAGGAGAGCTGGATAGACATAAATACAATAAAGCCTTTCCCCTTTAAAAATAAAGTTAAAAATGTATTAATAATAACAAAAGTAATTTGTAATGTATTTGGGCAAGATACAGCAAAGAATGCTCAGACTTGAAGATTAAGGTTGTACCGACAGTGGAGAGTGAAAATGCTTACATTTGACTGCAGTAATATTTTCAATAGAATAATTATTTTACAACTTCCCTTAGCCCTCCAATTGCATTTGGGTGGAAGCACTGGAATAAAATGTAAAAATTTAGAATTTGACAATTGCAGATAATCAAATCAGGGCAGGAACAAGCAAGCCATTCATGAAAGAGGCACACATTGTGAGTTTCTGCATTTTGTTTACTGACTTCTGTTAGATGCATCTCTATAAGAGAAGTTTAGGAATAGTGGATTAACTTTCCACACTGTAGTCAGGCACACTGAGATGCAGAGGGCATTCATTTCCAGTACCTGAAAGGGCCTACAGGACAGCTAGGGAAGGATATTTTACCAAGGTGTGTAGTGATAGGTTGAGGACTAATGTTTTTAAACCGGAAGAGGGGAGATTTAGGTTAGACATTTAGAAGAAATTCTTTATTGTAAAGCTGGTGAGACACTGGCAAAAGTTGCCGAGGGAGGTAGTGGATGCCCCCTTGACAGGCTGGAAGGGTGGGACAAAGCCAGCTTCCTGAAGTTCAACATGGCCAAGTGCAAGGTCCTGCACCAGTAAGGTGCTGGAATATGTTGCCCTGGGAGGTTGTTAATGTCCCTTCCCTGGAGGTGTTTAAGGCCAGATGGGATGAGGCTTTGTGCATTCTGGTCTAGTGTGAGGTGTCCCTGTTCATAGCAGGGATGTTGGAACCTGATGATCTTTAAGGTGCTTTCCAACCCAAACTATTCTATGATTCTATGACAGCTAGTCAGGGACAAAAAGGCAAACCAGTATTTCCCTGGAAGCTGCTTTCAACTGCACACAGAATAGGCAGGACACTGGTTACAGATGTGCAAACTAAAGCACTTGAGCGTTCTAAGTTTTGCTGGCTAGACCTTTAACCAGCATAATCTAATGTAATTCTATTGAAAACAGTGCAGATATACTGATCTACAGCAGCAGTAAATGACTTTACCTCTAAGTGATGGAGTATGGTTTGAGGGATCTGGGAGTCCAGGTGTTTCATTAAGCCAAGCTCTCTGCCATTAAATCATCAAGTTGAAAAGATATGTATTGTTTAATGTTATTGAATAAAACCACATTTTTTCTAGCCTCCATTGCTTGTATGTACATCCAAAAATGAAAGTTATAAAAGCACATATGCCTGTAGTATATAAATATGCAGCATATCACGCATAAGTATTTAATAAACATTAGTAAGAGATACATCATATGTGAATAATAGCTGGCCAGAAGTAATGAATTCATAAATGCTACTCATAAGAAACCTGATTTATAAATGTTACTCTTAAGAAACCTATATATAATTATTGCTCATTACACCAAGAACTGTCCTATGAATATGTATGTGGGCAAGTAATTGAAATGTCTCAAAAGGAAAAGCAGAAAAATATGTGCAGAGTAAAGACAGTACTATTATTATAAACATAAGAAATGCTGAGGATACACTCTGTCCCCTCATTCAGATCATTGATCAACACATTGAACAAGACTGGACCGAGTATTGATCCCTGGGGGACACCACCTTTTACTGGCCTTCAACTCGACCCTGATCCATTGATCACCACCCTCTGAGATCTGCCACACAGCCAGTTCTCCATCCACCTCACTGTCCACTCATCAAGCCCACTCTTCCTGAGTTTCCTAATGAGGATGTTATGGGAGACAGTATCAAAAGCCTTCATGAAGTCAAGGTAAATAACATCTAGTGCTCTCCCCTCCACATTAGCCCAAACTCATTGCTTGCATCACCATAATTAGTCATACCCTTAAAATCTCTTTTCAAAGCATTGAATGCTATTGAAGACACATCAAAAGAAATGGATTTAACAGATTTTTATTTCTTTATAGCTTAGGAATCTCCTTTGCTGTTTTCTGTTACATGGCGCTAATCCTTGTTGATGTATTTATTACCCATGTTAGTTATTCAGTGTACAGTTCATATGCCTGTTTTGAGAATTCTGGAAACTGACATTCTCCAGACTTCAAAATTTGATTATTTTACGCATTTAATTTTCTTTCTATCTTAGCTGAAGCAAACCATAAACCTAGTTTCTTGGAAAGTATTTCATTTATTTCCAATCTCAGCTCTTACCACAGTTTACAAGCATAAACTTATTTCTTTATTTCTGAATTGGAAGAAGCCTTTCTTGTTTGTGTGAATATCTCTTACAAGTGTTAACACAGTTTGACTTTTGGCTATCCTACTTTATCCTTTCTAACATTTAAGACCAGTTTTCTTGGCTGACTAGTCTTATTTTTTTCATATCTTTGTAGAGTCTCTTGTTGTTCCTAGTATCTTTTTGGAGGTGATTATGAAATTAGACATGAAGACTTTCCCAACAAATAATTTCCACCTGCCTAAGCATAAAATGGTAAGTAAAACAGGTCCAACTCACTTGCTAAACTTGCATGAGAAGTGAATAAACATTGCATAGAAGAATCATTGACATATTTTTCTTTTTGTTATCTGCTTTACCCTTTTCTATACATTTGATAGGCAAACATCACGAAAGATCACTTATGCTGCCCTCATTCTTCAGTTTCAGCTGGTCATTACTCACCCCGTCTTGCCATGCCACTGTCCTTGTATAAAAGGTTACTTTTCATAGTAGCTTGCACCCAGGTTTCTGAAAGGCCAAGCATCTTCTGAGTCTTAGGTTGACTCTAGTAATAGTAAAAGGCCAGCTTTAAACACAGGTATATCAACTCTTTAGGTCAAAGACTCAAAGACTGCTGGAGTCCCCAGAAATGTAGAGGTGAGGGACTTCGACCGTTGCTGGTATTACCTATATATTTTCTAGCAGTGCCTTAAAATGCAGTCTCTACCTCCTGCTTGTACTTGCTGACAGCATGGCAATGTCTTTTGTATTAGGAATAAAAACTGAACACAGTATTCCAGATAAAGTCTCATAAATAACAAATAGAGGACAATAATCAATTGTCTGATCAGAATCAAACTGCTGTTGGCACCCTTGACTAATAGAGCCCAGAAAACCAGTGTAAGGGCACACTGCTGCATCGTATTCAACTTGTTGTCCATCAGA
Source organism: Chaetura pelagica (assembly GCF_000747805.2). Lineage (NCBI taxonomy): Eukaryota > Metazoa > Chordata > Aves > Apodiformes > Apodidae > Chaetura > Chaetura pelagica. The sequence continues at coordinate 7,239,050 of NW_009952893.1, read as the reverse complement.
ACTCTCAGCTCCTTTCCTGTAGACTTGATCTTTACCAGTCAGTGCCCTGTCCATATTTTTGCATGAAGTTACTATACCATATCATATATCAGGTGTGGGACACTGCATGTGCCTTTGCTAATCTTAATGAGATTTCTGCCAACTTGTTTCACTGGCCAGTTGAGGTCCCACTCAGGTCCCCTCTGAATGGTACTCCTCTTGTCCTATTGCTAGTCACTAGGGAGAAGAGGCCAACAGCCACCTCACTGCAACCTCCTTTCAGGTACTTATAGAGAACAATAATAATTGACCTTATTCTATATACATTCTGTTTTTCTTTTAGAAATTGTGAATGTAGACTTTTAAGAAATTTGAGAGCCCTGTAGTTTGAGAAGATTGGATGCAAAAGGAAGCTGAAGATAACCTAGCAAATCACGATTGTAAATGAACACTGACACTGATATTGATACATCTCAGAAAGTCTGGTTGAAACTGAAATTTGAGCCAAAGGACAATTACACTGTAAAGATCTTTAAGATCTGGTAGGCATGATCAAAGTTTAGACAAGAATGGATAGCTCTCTAAATTGCTCAGTCTGCTTCTTCCAAAAGTCATAAATGTATAAACTGCTGAGCAAAGGTCTACGGTGTGTGCAGTGCAGAAGACCAGAATGTTCTTCATGAGTCATAGTTCATACTGAATTTATGCCTTCTTCATGGGTTAAAAAGGCTGATGTATAAAACAGAACTTTATTTTCTGGAATAATTTAAGGAAAGGAGTTGGGTTTGTCTGCAAGGGCAGAGTGGTGTTCAAGTTTTGTCTGGTAATCCTCCTCAAAAGGAGTGTCTTGTAATATTTATATCTGGTTTTAAATTTTGGCTTTTAGCAATTAAAGAAGACTCCATAGTCTTCATTATTGGTAAAGCAGCTCTAACTTTAGAAGAAATAAATGTTCATAGTATGGTAACAAGACTATTACATGGAGTAGAACTCTAATAGGCTGAGCATGGAAAGAAAAGTGGTGTTTCTCCCTAGGTGTAAAGTTTTTGTCCCCTAAGATCTAATGATCAAACCTGTTATGTCCTGTGATAGTGTCGCATTCACGGAAGATTAATCTGCCTCACACAGGGCAACCCAGTTATTTGATATCCTATTTAAAGACAGTATTATAATGTATGGATCAAGGTAATATTTTTCTCCTTATAATATGGTACTGAAAAAAGAAACCTGAAGAAGGGTTTTTTTCAATAATTGCAGAAATAAACTAAATAAAATAATATTTCCCCCTCTGGACAGACATCCTGTTTGGGAAAAATAGTCAACAAAACTCCGGGCTGTTAAGACTGAAAAAAATTACTTGTGCCCTTTGGCAGAGCTATCTTCCTACAATTTTCTGTAACACAAAAAAAAACACATATATGTTGAGCCAAATCCTCCTCTACCACAGTAAAACCCTTGAAATTGGAAAGTATCCACAAAAAACCCAGAGAACTCAGACAAGTGGCATGTTTGCCTGCTCCATAAACAAGCAAGAAATTCATTTAATTAACAAGCAAGCTCAGGGGCACAATTTGCTGGGCAAATTTCACTCATTTGTAATTTTGACAAATTTGTCCACTCTTGGAATTTGTCCAGGAGCTATTTTGTAAGAAGACATTGCAGTCTACAGATCACTCAAACACTGCTCACTGCAACTGTTGTTTCACGTAAATTATATTTACTTTTTTTTTTTCCTGGACTGTGTGCCTGTTCAGAGGCTGTTGACTCCTTGGATGATCTAATATTTACTTATTTACTTATTTATTTATTTTTATTTCTCTTAAAGCAGAAAATAACTTAGCTGAGTCACAACCCTCACTTTTGTTTAGGAATTAATTTTCTGTAGAAGCTCGTTTCTACCAAAAAAAATAAAATTAAAATTCATGTTATGCCACTTTTCTCAAGGATAGATTTGAAAGACATAAAAAGTGGTCAAAAAATCAAGATCCTTTATAGCTAAATAGTCCATAGAGGAACCGTGCAACGACTACTATATTGTGGATCTAGCCACAGTAGCACCACCTTCTTAATTTATCTTGAATCCATTTAAATCTATGTCATTAATTCAGTTTTGCAAGAATTCCTGTGGCAAAACCTATGAAGAGTTTGAAATTAGCTGTTATCTTATGTGATGGGAAAACTTCCTATTCAGGTAAAATAAATATTTACAGAGTATTCTAGGATATTTTTTAAAAAGACAGATAGTGCTAAAGTTTAATGACAAAAAAATACCTTTGAGGATAGAATGTCATAATTGTAAAGACATATGGAATATCTCAGAACAGAAGCAGATTGAGTGAAGATTTACTTACATTGCTCAAAATGGTATTTCAAGAGGCAATCTACTACCCCTGGCAGAACACATCATGCAGCAACCAAGTATGTAGCAGAATTTCACACTTAAAGTGTTGCTACTTCCTTCTCGTGACAGCCCTGCCAAGCACATGCTGCAGTTCATGATGAACCTGCCCTTGGATTCCAGCCTTGCCTGAATCTCTGTGGGATATCTGTGGAGAGCAAGAAATCCCAAGGCTGTTCCCTTACCCTTAGGATATTGTCCATCTTACAGCCTCCCATGAAAATAACCAGCATGGTTCCCTCAGACTACACCAGGTATAAATCATTAAGTAATTAAGTTGAAAGGAGTCAGGTTTTAGGAGAAACAAGGACTTATTTATGCGGTCATGTTCTTAAAGCCTAGAACAGGGCATGTCAACCTATTTTACACAGATCAGAAGCTTGTAACTACATCGACTTCATAGGGCTTTGAATATTTATTTATTTTTACTTCCTAAGTGGTGTAAAGAGAAAAATGAGGCAAAGGCTTGAACCTCACAAAATCGGGGTTAATTTGAGCAGTTCAAGCACAAAAATTCAATTTTAACAGGAAACCAGAAGTTTGGAAAAATATGAAAGGGTACATAGCTTCAAAGCACAGAATCAAATGGCACAAGACAAAATACAACATGTCTGTGAAAATGATGAACCTAATTTACCCTGTAGGAAAATGCTTAGAGCTAAACATGCCATCTAAAGATGGCAACAAAGCCAGAAATGTATTAGAAAAGTACTAAAAAATATAAGCAAAGGAGAATTCCATGGGACAGTTACCACATATCCAAAGAAAAGGTGATTTCTGACAGGGAGGGAGAGAGGGAGGGAGGGAGGGAGGCAGGCAGGCAGGAAGGAAGGAAGGAAGGACGGAAGGAAGGAAGGAAGGACGGAAGGAAGGAAGGAAGGACGGAAGGAAGGAAGGAAGGACGGAAGGAAGGAAGGAAGGACGGAAGGAAGGAAGGAAGGACGGAAGGAAGGAAGGAAGGACGGAAGGAAGGAAGGAAGGACGGAAGGAAGGAAGGAAGGACGGAAGGAAGGAAGGAAGGACGGAAGGAAGGAAGGAAGGACGGAAGGAAGGAAGGAAGGACGGAAGGAAGGAAGGAAGGACGGAAGGAAGGAAGGAAGGACGGAAGGAAGGAAGGAAGGACGGAAGGAAGGAAGGAAGGACGGAAGGAAGGAAGGAAGGACGGAAGGAAGGAAGGAAGGACGGAAGGAAGGAAGGAAGGACGGAAGGAAGGAAGGAAGGACGGAAGGAAGGAAGGAAGGACGGAAGGAAGGAAGGAAGGACGGAAGGAAGGAAGGAAGGACGGAAGGAAGGAAGGAAGGACGGAAGGAAGGAAGGAAGGACGGAAGGAAGGAAGGAAGGACGGAAGGAAGGAAGGAAGGACGGAAGGAAGGAAGGAAGGACGGAAGGAAGGAAGGAAGGACGGAAGGAAGGAAGGAAGGACGGAAGGAAGGAAGGAAGGACGGAAGGAAGGAAGGAAGGACGGAAGGAAGGAAGGAAGGACGGAAGGAAGGAAGGAAGGACGGAAGGAAGGAAGGAAGGACGGAAGGAAGGAAGGAAGGACGGAAGGAAGGAAGGAAGGACGGAAGGAAGGAAGGAAGGACGGAAGGAAGGAAGGAAGGACGGAAGGAAGGAAGGAAGGACGGAAGGAAGGAAGGAAGGACGGAAGGAAGGAAGGAAGGACGGAAGGAAGGAAGGAAGGACGGAAGGAAGGAAGGAAGGACGGAAGGAAGGAAGGAAGGACGGAAGGAAGGAAGGAAGGACGGAAGGAAGGAAGGAAGGACGGAAGGAAGGAAGGAAGGACGGAAGGAAGGAAGGAAGGACGGAAGGAAGGAAGGAAGGACGGAAGGAAGGAAGGAAGGACGGAAGGAAGGAAGGAAGGACGGAAGGAAGGAAGGAAGGACGGAAGGAAGGAAGGAAGGACGGAAGGAAGGAAGGAAGGACGGAAGGAAGGAAGGAAGGACGGAAGGAAGGAAGGAAGGAAGGAAGGAGCCTGAAAGATTTGCCAAATGTTTTCTCCTTGGAGATTTACCGAAAGAATAATAAATCGTTTATTGACTAAAGAACTGTAGAATCTGGAAACTACAGTAGACATTAGCTTGACACCCTGGGTTGTAAGTTAAAACCAAAACAAATTATAAGCTTTTTGACTATACATAAATAAATAGGATATCATGAGCTTCATAAGTTAATAATGATTTGTGCCAGTCAGTCAAGAGATGAGAAGGGACTTTACCATAAATAAAAAGACAGATTACTTCTTTGCATTCAGCCAACAGCTACATAGGAACTAAGCACAAATTTAGGTTGAGCTAATGGATATTGTGTGTTTTGGACAGTTTTCATCATATCTCATGGGTGAGAAACACACAAAATACGGCACATGTCAAGTGAAAGCTCGAATCCTAAAAAATGTAGTGTACTAGGCCTCTGTTTCAAGCCAGCTTCATTTTCTTAGCTAAAATTTGAACAATTAAATTTGTGAACTTCAGTCCTGTAAGGCAAGCAATCTTTGGTTTAAAACTTACATAATACTGGCTTCTGCCAGAACTCTGAAAAAATATAGACTCTCATATTTCATACAGAGTACAAGCTAGCATTTGTTTATTCTGCTGGTTTAGGGAAATGGCAACAGTCTGATGTGAGCAATATTGTCATTGCTTTCAAGTTGATTTCAAACATTTTTCAAGCTGCTTTCAAATTTTATGGAGACACTGGACAAAGACAAAGGCAGCATTTCACATTTTAGATTTAAACATGTGTGATTACTGAAAAGGCTAGCAGATGTTGTTTCTTAATAAACAGCCTGCCATTAACTGAAGTTGCTGAATTTCTTTTCCTAAGTAAGTATCTCTTAACTTCCAGTTTGGATATTAATTTGTGTTTAGTATTATATGCTTTTTACAGTTCCACTGACATTAACATAATTTTCCAAATTTCTGAAACTAGTAATAAACTGCCTCTTCATTTTTACATTACCAGGATAATTCATTGATTATTGGCGCATAACTACCAGATTCCTGGTGCCACTTCATTCACACCCATAGTACAGATAAGCTAGCAAAAATTACTTAACTGTTTCATTTACTTCTTGAGCAAGAGTAAAATTGTGCTGCATCACAACAGCAAAGGGATGTTCTGGAAGTCAGCCAGATTATGGCCTCTTGAGAAAGTTTCATACACCTTCCACATGATATAGAACTGGCTTGAATGCTGGTGTTGCTGCAAAACATTGTAGGACAGAAAGTATTGAGGGTATGATGCCTATTCTGGGTTAAATCAGTCTCAGATTTTCTATTCACTTAAAAGCCTATGTGCATGGAGCCATGGGATAAATTTTGTCCAAGAAATATTGATGCTTCAAATTTCTTGCTGAAAATCCAACCCCTCTAAAAATAAAAAATATTTGCCTGAGCACCATATAAAAATAGTATTAATTAATTAATTGTGTTGATTATCAAGTAAAAGTATTTGTAAACCAAGAGAAATTACTTTTAAAAATAACAACTTTGCAAAAAGGTTCAGAAAGCAAATATTTGAAGGAATAGCTGCTACGTGCGTGGCATGTTAAGGTTAAAGATGAATTGCTTTTGTAGTGTCTCCTTTAACCAATTTTGCTTTTTATATGAATGTGACAGAAAATTCTTCCAGTTTCTTATGAATGGTTCTGCCATAAAAATTCTTTTTCTCTCTTCATTGAAATTCTCTTCAAAAAAGCTACAAAGGGGTTTGTTATTTGTTTTGTGGGTTTTTTTAATCAGTCTTGTTCTGACATTACCTTTTCAAGTAGTGATGCCAAGACTGGTTTTACAGGTCATGAATAAATGAGGTACAGGAACATACATAAGTCCTCCACTTAAACTCTTTATACAAGGGGGAATGTTATGCTTACATAAACTGAAAGAACATTTTTTATGTATTATGTATGTATGTTCATACATAAAACCACAAGACCTTCCTTTGTACTCAAAGGTAGTTAGGTAACCATTTTTTAAGGCTATGCAAGTGAAGAGGTTTTAACATAGAGGGAAGCTATAAAAGGCAAATGAAAGGTTGCTTCTGAGAAGTCTCAGAATACGTGGAGTTAGTGCTATATAGAAATGGGAAGGTGAGCCTTAGCTTGAGTTTTTCCCTGTCACAGAGATGGTGTTTTCTGGGGCTGTAGCTTTCAAAATGTTCTCTTCTAGATGATGTACACTATCCTCAAAGAACCGCTGCCTGTGCTAAATGAAAATCAAGTCGTCCCGAAAAGACAGCAGACATTTGTTACACTGGTGTGTGCATTTCTTCAATACGTGGACTTCACATGTTTGATGTCATTGAACTTATCATCATGTAATGAGTTTTCACATACTATTAGACCAGTAGTTGAGATTCACTGTGAGAATCAGATCTTTATAGTTACAAGAGTGACTGGATAATTGTTTCAAAGTGGGAGGTCTATGAAACCAATGAAAATGTCTAAAACTGTTCTTCACATTTCACCTAATGTTTCCAGTAGTGTGAGTTGCTTAAAATAACAACACATCATTTTCAGTTGGTTTTATATTCCTTTTTTTTTTTTTTTTTTTTTTTTTTTTAATCAGGGTTTCTTTGGTATAAAAGATTTTTAATTTGGGTTAAAAATGCTTATGGCTTTAACATTTTCGATATTCATTTATAAAAAATACAAAAGCTTATTAAGCATTATTCTTCTAATTTAACATTTGATCTCATACAACTTCTTGGAGTGTACTTTCACTATTTCCAACCTAACTTATTTGCTTTCTTTTAACTCAGAAATAAGGTTTTGATTATAGTGTTTGGATAGCCAATTATAACCTAACTCCAAGCCCAAAAGGCCACATACATTCAGAAAACACATTTTACTCTCTCACCTTATACTTCCTGCTTTAACACATCAGTACTTTTATTGTTTTATGTAACATAGAGCCAAAAATAAGTAAAGCATATTATGGTGAGAGTGGATTGAAAATAGATTTGAGCGTGTGAACCAAAAAACCCTCAGCTACTTAGACCTTGATCTTAATTTTTATATAGTGATAATTTTGGAGTGGCTTTGGCTTATTTGAATTGCTGGTCCTTGAATCTTTTTGTCTGTGTATAAAATACTTGCCAAAAGTGTTCTTCAAATACTGTATAGCATCTTTGCATGACACATACCTAGCATACCTAGAAATTTAGAAAGAGCAAGAAATTTAAAATTAAAAAAAATAATCAGAATGTCACTGTCTCCTTTTCCAATGCACCCACTAATGTTGGTGTCCTGGTTTGAGCCAAGATTAAGCCACTTTTCCGTGGTGACATCCAACAGTGACAGTTGGATATAGAATGCAAGTAGATATAACGTTTTGGATTCATTACTTGTAGTTATTTGGATATATTTATGCAAGTTCAAAAAGAGCTCTAAACACACACAGTGGGTTATAACTATATTACAAATATTCCAAACAGATCATATGAGCCAATATACAAATTAAAATCAGCTTCATATTTATGAAAGCATCACGGAGAAGGCAAGGCATTTGTAAAGAGATTTCATAGTTATTATATCTAAGATGTTTTATTTTGAAAGGGAAGCAGTTTTAGAATAAAAGTATTTTCATATCTCCATTAAAATTATCAACATGTAACTAATGTCGGCTCTTTCACCTTCAATGGTAGAATTTTTCATAGGCTACATAGCATCACAGATGTATTTAAGCTGGAGAAGACTTCAGCTGCTTCTGCCTGTCAGTGGTAGTTTTTTGTTCTTTTGAAGGCCTCCAATTACACATTTCACAATCTTCTCAGGGAATCTGTTCCAGGGCTTGGCTGACCTCAATATTAGAAAGTGTTTTCTAGTGTCTGGGCTGTTTTTCTGCATTTTAACTTATGATTTATCCTCTGTAACTGTGAAGAACAGTGGTTTCCCATCTTTGCAATTGTTGCAAAAGTATAATCATGTCCACTTTCAACTTTGTCTTCCCTAGGCCGACAAGCCTTGGTTTTCAATTTCTACCTCACATCATACCTGCTTGAGCCTTGTCTTGGCTCTTACACTCTACCAGACTGCCCCCAGCTGAACTGAGTCTTTCCTAGGTTGCAGTATTGCAAAATTGATACGTGATCCCAGTCAAGGCTTTTCAGTGCAAAGTAGATCTTACAGGTCACTTTAGGTACCTTTCAAGTTCTGGTCATTCTTGTTATCTTGGTTTTTGGGTTTTTTTGCATCTGCATGTCATTGTAGACATTTAAGTTGCATGTGACCACTCTATCCCTCAGACAGCTTCCTGAAAGCCTATTGTCCTTCCAGGCTCTCAATACAGTATGTAATTCGCTCGTTATTCCAGAGTAAGTGTAGGTCCCTTTCCTTCTGAGAGTTCTTTCAGAACCACAGGATTATAGTAAGCAGGCTATGTTGATTTCTTTATTCTGTGTTCACAAAAGAATACAAAGAGTATTATTTTGTAAGATGTGCTCAAGCATTCTTGTTCTCTGAATATCTTTGAATGTTTCTCAACATGTTTGAATGTCTTTCTCTGAATGTCTCTCAATTTATCATTCCTCTGAATATCTCTTGGTATTTATATCTTTGTCCTAGTGTTGTCTTCCTTCATAGTATAATTTGTTCTCCGCTCGCTACATACTTTCTTATGCTTCAGATCATCTGTATGTTTACGATTCAGGCAGTTCATTTTGTGTGTAAAAATCAATACATCAGTTTCATCCTGATAGATGCTGAGCCCAGAACATAGGTGCAAAGAGGATCTCCTTCATAAATCTGTTCTTATGCATAATTCACATTTTTTCAAACAGTATAAAGTATATTCATCACCACACACATTGCAATGTCTTGCCTGTAAGTGAAGCAGGTATAAAGCCCTAAAGGAAGGTCTGCATATTGAAGAGAACAGCCAGCCAAAAGTGCTCATAAGCATCCCCTTTCTATCTGGAGTTCCAGAAGCTCTGAGGAAATTCACAGAACCATTGCCAACCTTAAGTGCGATCAGCATATCTGACAGTCACATAATGTGCCTTTTATTCTCAGTTTCCTTACAACCTTCAAGAATTTTTATTTCATTAACAACCTTCTGAAATGTCATGCAAAGTAAATTTATGGTGGTAAATATTAAACTACCTTGTGTTTTCTAGAATATTGCGAAGAATAAGTTTTCATAAATGGTCACATCCTTAATGAAAGGTGATACAGATAATCAATAAAGGGAGAAAGGCTGGAACACACTGGGGCAGATGGAATTACAAGGTAAGTTTAAATTCAATGAAAGTGCCTGCCCAAATCTGATGCTCTGATCATGCTGACTTCCTAGGTAAATAAGATCATTTGAGGAGTATAAGAAATAATTAAAATAAATTTCACTCAGAGATTGAGGTTTGTGACTAAGTGGAGTTAATAAAATTTTAAGCTCCTCTACCCTTTCCGTCCCCTTTTCTGAAAGTGATTACTGCTCCTGTGCCACTTTCTCACTTAAAAGCAGGGACACACACATATAATACACCCACCCACCCACACATACATACACACACACTTCACTTAGAGTACTTTTCACATTTTTAAAATAAAAATACACAGAACATAACTATAACAGCTGATTATGTGGATCTCAGACCTTATGGTATATGTATTTCATATGCAATTAAATATTAAGAAGTTATATGCCCAGATTCATCACTCCTGCAACACCATTTCTATCAGCAGAGTTGGACTGGTGAAGTTCAAATGACCATTGCTGAAGTCTGAGATGATAACACCAGTTGTACAGACTGAGCTCTAAGACAGGTTTATTTCTTCTTTGGTTCTCTACAGCTCAAGAGAATTTTTTATGAAAGGCTTTCCATTTATAAAATCTAAATTAAAGCTAGTTATGGGCATCATTCAGGTGCTAATGTAGAGAAACTTGTTTCATCTGCACCACTGCCCAAGGAGAAAGCATATTGGACAAAGCTTTCCTGAGAAATAGCCATTTCAAGTCTGGTTTTATTAGAGCTTAATCAAATATCTCCAAGTATTACTCATTATTTATTTATGCTCCTTATTGTTTCAAAAATATATTATTTTTTTTTAAGTATTCAACATAATTATTTTCCCATATGTGTAGGCATCATTTGACCACGTGTACATGACCCCTAAAAGTTTGATTTTCTATGAAAGTTTGTATGGGGAATTCATAAATCCTTAAACTGCCCAAAAACACTCCAGCTACACTAGCTCCAAAGAAAATGTAATGCTATAACTTAATATGAGTTCCAAAGTACAAGTACAAGGTAGGGCAGTTATCGTAGTTCGGAAGTAGTGAACTGAGGGCATCCAGAGTTTAAGAGGCATGCACACAAAAACCTTAGAAAAGGGCAGTTTGTAACTGAATTCACAGCTTGGATGGAGGAACTGTGAAAAGATGATCTGAACAGAACTAAGGCCAAAAAAGAGGTGTTACTGTGACAGGAAAAAAAACTAAACAACTAAAAAGAATGTCCTGAGACAGCTATGAATCTGTATCCTATAATCCAAAGAAAATATTACTAGTGTTACTAAAATTAAAAAACATATAGAATTTTTGTTGTTTGTTTTGGTTTTTTTCAAAAGACAGACTTCTCTATAAATGGACAATTCTTGAAAAAGACAGGACTTACACAAAGATGTGGAAACACAGCATCTTGAACATCAGACAAAATGTGAATTTGATTTCTTAGAGAGAAACAGGGCATAAATTAAAGGTGTAATTCTACCTAAGTTCTTCTAACTTCAAATTCAGTTAAAATTTTAGGCAGCCTGGATGTCCCTCAGAATTCAATTACATGCTTTGCCTTGTGTCTGAGAAGTGCTTTAACCATATTTTCTGTGATTAAAATATTACCAGCATTAATGTAATTTACACTGAAAGGAAAAACGAATTCTCAAAGGTGTACAGAAATGTTTGACATATCTGAATCAGTGGGAGTACAGACTCTGAATACATGCTTCAGAGTTTTGTCCTGGGAAAATGTCTGAGGGATTAATTTTTCTAAATTATGAAGAAAAAAGAAAGCAGACAGTTGCAGAATAGAACCACATTTTCTTAAAACACTCAAGTAAACTAATTCTTTTAAAATCACACTTCAAAGATCTGGCTTCCCCGTCATTTCAAAATCAAAGCAAAAATAACTAAAATATTATTTTCATAGAAAAAAATGCCAAAACTTGACCAAATAATTAAAAAAAAGAAAAAAACCACTTGAAAATCCCTTGCACTGGTAATACTCTAGTTTTGTGTGACTACCACATCTCAATATTTCCTTCTGCATTCCTGATGTTTTCCAAAAACATTGTGAACCAGTACTTGTTTCCAGATAATTTCTTCACAAATATATGGTACTACTTCACTATGGGATCTTGAAGTTTAGTGGAAGCTAGGTCTTCAGGATCCTGAAGTATCTGTGGGGGGTGTGGAGGAGAACAAGAGCAGTGACCATATGTCTACAATTTCATTAAGAGTGGAGTGATTCTCAAGTTACTCAAAGCCAGCTTAAGTATTAGAAAATGTAAAGACAAATTTAAAAAAAAAATTAAAAAAAAAAAAACCAAAACCAAAAACATTTTCACTCTTCCTAGAAGTAAGTATTAGAGTACTTGGTAAATTGCAAAAGGTACTGAAGAAGAACAAAAATAAAGCATTGAAAATCAACTCTCTACTTGGTAACCAAGGTCTTCCTCAGCTGCATCAGAAACTTTTTAGTTTTTCCAGCTGGTGCACTGTGCTTCAACCTCAGTCATGGCTGGCATGCCCTGGAAACCTCTTAGAAATGTGTGTCTTCTCCTTCTGCTAATTCTTGTCTTCTCCTCACAGGAGAATAAAAGGCTTTGCACTTTTGTATATGTACCTACTGAAATCAGAATATCCACTTCTGTGTTTAACTACCCCATGCAGCATCATTCCCAAGACAGGCTAGGAGGTTAGTAGGACATCTCACAGTAGCATGGACAGTAAATCTTTTCTTTCCCTTTTCTTCTCAAGGTTTCTTCATTAACATCACTTTTTTTTTTTTTTCTTTTTTTTTTTTTTTAATAACACATCTTATATTTGCATTACAACCTCCATAGCAGTAAAAACTTCATTAATCTTGTATTTTGACAATAAGCTGCCTTGGTGGGCTTACAACATTCACTTGAATTTGAGCTTCATATAGAAAATCCAAACACAGTACCCCCCCTGTGAACACAGTGATGAGTGGTTGATTGGATGAGTTGCATCAGTCCTCACACTGCTAGTCTTAAGGGAACCTCTTCTGGAGAGTATGTTACAACAAATCCTCCCTTAGATCTTCCACCTCCATTCAAATCCACTTAAAATAAGAACTGTGATGTAATTCTAAAAGGTTTATAATTTAGATTAATCGTTTTAGTCAGTGCTCATCATCATGCTTGAAAAGTTATCTAGTAGCAAAACTTGACCCATCTGAAACTTATACATTCAGGTTCATATGGACATTTTTCACTTTATTGCTAATGTTTCCTTTGATGTTCCAGTGTAACAAGCTTTTAACTACAGCAGTTAGCCCACTTGTATTTAGCCACCTTCTGTTAGAGTTTGGCAGCTAAACTCTCAAAGAGTTGTATAATCTGTGTACTCAGAACCCAGATCTTTCACAATCTTTCCTTTTCTTGGAAAGGGAGACCCTCTGGTGATGGATAGAGGAACTGAAAATAGTGAGATTTGTGCATGAGTTTAAATGTCTCCCTCTGGCCAGGTAGTGAACATAAGAGAAGGAATCAGACTGACCATCACACTGGGGTTGTGAAAAGTTAGTTGCCAACACACATAGAAAAAATGAGGGAACTAGAGAAAAGTGACCATATAAAGTAATGATACAGCCCCTGATTTAATATACATCTCAGTCACATAAACAGCATCTTATTTCTCGTATTTTCTAGCTTTTTCTCTGCTGTTTTTTGCAACTGTACTATTCTCTTAGCATAAAACTGTTCCAAGCTTATTTGAATCAGATAAAATTGGCTGAGCAAGGGTGGACTGTGATTTTGTAGAAGCTCAGTGGAATAGTATTTACACATGCATATAGGCTAATGAAAATGTATACTGCATGAGACAGGGAAAGCCTGAAAAAGAGGAGAACACTTAACTAAGCTGTGATTATTTTATTTAATTAATTTTTTTTTGCATCTGTTGAACTACTTCCCAACACATACTAAGTAAATGAACCAATGCATGCATGGATCAGCAGTGGCTCATCTGCAGCTGTGTATATCTGGCATGTGTCTGCTGGGGCTGCTCTTCTTGGCACCAGTGCTGCTACCATAGCTGTTGCCTTTACTGTAGCTAGGAGTGTTTTCTGCATCTCTTTGGCAACTTGAGAGGTTCCAGAAGTGTATGCTGTTACATCAAGCATATTAGAGGTGGGCATCAACGGAGGAGGAAAAAGAATGAGGTGAAAGTAAAGCATGGAAATAGTAGATTGCAAATTTGCTAATCTACATTGTGATATCTCATCCTCCCAATACTGTCTGATGTACCTTGGGTTTGGTAGTTTGTGCCCCAAAATACACAGTAGGACACAGTGACATCATGGCACAGTGGTCCCTATTAATCATTCTCTGACTCTGGTATCTGAAAAGCTCTGTGATGTTCTCCTCCACTAGTTTCAAATTCTTTCTCCACAAGTTTTATAGTTAGTTTATATTCATTGAAAGAATGAACCCACTTGCTAGCACTTGGGTTACTACTTTGACATTAACCAGAGCTGTAACACATCTCTCCCCTCTGTAGGACTGAGTGGTGCACAAGTGCCTCTACTCACATAATATGGCACCAGGGTCATCACTGCATATTTCCTACTGTCACATTGCAGATGAAGCTCCCCATATATAATTTTCTTTCATTCACCTGATTCATTCATATAGGGTTGTCCAATAACAAACTAAAAGCATATGATGTTAGTCATGCCACAGGCTTCCTGTGCAGCCTGAGTGATTTATGTTTCTCAGTTTTCTTACTTTCAAACTGACTTGCTGCATTCCATCTGCCTCCTGTTGATTACAGAAGATTCATCTTTTAACTGTTCTTAGGGATCTGCCAAGAGAAAACCTTGTGAAAATGCAGAATATTAGTTCACATGATGAAGGTAAGCCAATATATAACATTCATACTTTTCTTCTCAAAAATAAATTGAGGTCCATCTTTACAGAAGCCATAGTTAGCTAAAATAAGAACAACATGATCAAGTGGTAGTCTTCCACTTGAGAGAGGGCTTTTTTTATTTCTCTCATAAGTTCACAATTATCTGATTTTGACAGATTGGATCCTGCTAATATATTTCAGCACTGTTGCCTGCAGTGTAGTAAAATGTTTACTGGAAAGTATTATGTGTGCATACACGCCATCTTTTATGGCAGAGGCTTATTTGAAATCCATCTTGATACATATGGTTCTTCACAGCTGAATGATGTAAGGGATGGCAGCATCCAAGAATTACAAGTGAGCTCCTTTCATGACCTGTAATGAAGATGATTGCATGTACCTTCATGAGTTCTGCAATGCAATCCTCTGTGCCATAATGAAAAGGCATTTGAAAAGGGCTGCTTTTTATCCCTGAATCTTGTTATTCTTTCCCTCTGCTGAGGATCATCCTTTTCCTTTGCAGTGTTTCAAAAAAATATTTCAAAAGTAACTAATAAGAAATATGTTTATACAAACAGATCAGTAACCGTTATGAATTTTGAGTATAAAAGATTTATGTAAACCACAAAAATGGTGATACAATGACGTGAATCAATTCCTCTACATAAATCTTAGTCCAAACAGTTAAGCTATTCAGAGTATACTGAGTTTATATTATTACTGTCTCAGGCAGTAATGCAGACTGTTGAAACTTCAGAGTTATCTATGGCCAAATATAACTCATTTAATGAAGAGAGAAAGGGAGTAAAAAATTCTTTAAGCTACCAGCGAAACTTAGTAACAAACTACAATGGGAAATCAGTAATGACAAGCTATTCTGAATGAAATACTCATGTGCATCTGGGATCCAAAACTGGCTTTTTATCTCTGTAAGGTTATCTGGCATTTTGAAAAATGGGGGGAGTGGGGGGAACGAGGTAGAATTCAACACGGATAAAGGAAGTGTGGCACACTGTAGCAAATTGACCTTCAGAATTGGTGGGATCCAAATCCAAGTAAGCCCCCTCTGTAGTCAATGAAGAGAACATTCCTGTGTAAAGGTGAGACTAAAGTAGCTCCTTTCTTGTTACAGACTACTGAGAAAGGATAAAAAATCTCACATGACCGAAGTAAATCTTTCTGAATACCCTCCAAGACTACTGTTTTACACTAGCAAAGTTATCTTTTCTGTCACCCTTTTTGCGTTGACTATACTTCTGTATAACACCGAAATGTACTTGTAGTAGTTTTTGTTCATTCTCTGAATATCCTTATAATCCTTTAAGCAGGGTCTGTCTACATTCTTGGGTAGTCTCTGGCTCTTTCCTGTGTTAGCTCTTGTTGAACCCTCTAAGGAGTACTGAATTATTAATAAATAAAACAACGAAAGTATCACCAGTGTGTTTCCAATTACTACCTAAATCCTTGACTTCTTTCTGACAGTCAAATTCACAATGAACAGGAACATACAACAGCTAGAAGTGTGTATGCAGGAGGTTATTCCTCTTTATAACTAAATAAGCTGTTCCCTAGCATCAGATGGTATTTTTATCATCCTTAAATAGGACAATACCTCCCAAAATGTCTTTAGTCTGGATCTCCGTCTTCAGAAAGTTAATCTCTCTCAGCTGTCTCCAACTGCCTCCAACATTGTTCAAGAGTTACCTACATCATCTCTGTTTCCTTTCCAATAGCAATGTAGCACCCATAAATGCATACCAAATGCTAGGACTGGATAGAGGAAAGGATATTAGAGTAGGTGCTGCATTATATTTTAAGTCTTACATTATCTGCCTAGAAAGCAGTAGCTTAATGCAAGTTCTGACTCTTTGCTTTTGTCATTAATTTTTCATTCACTCTGAGAGTGGCTGGGAAGATAAGACTGCAATTTACAATGCAAACAAGTGTGTGACACATTTGAATGACATGATTTATTCAATTAGTTTATAGTTTCACTATGGCCTCTGGCTAAACTACATCATGCTATTGGATCAGTACTCACCCTAATCTACAGTGAATAACTGCTAGAAAAAATTACACACTCAAATATCTGCCCTCATTTCCTAGACTAAAGGCAATATCACTGTTGTAGTATTTTGCAGATGTCAGCATTGGGAAAGGATATACAGCTGGGTGTTGTTGGAGCTCCTAAATTCTATGAAAATAAATCATGTTCATTGTCTTCACAGTATAGAAATAGGCCTCCCAAGGTAATATTGTGATGCACACCCTTGAAGTATGATGCACATTTTGGTATCACTGTATACTACGGGCAGTCAGCCTGCCTGTTAAAAATCAGAGAGCCAGAAATACTGTACCACACCCTATAGTCAAGACAACATCACCACAAACATGCCCCAGAAGACCTTTAGTTAATTTGTTCCCTTTCCTTCCACTTCAAAATTAAACCCATCTTTCCCACCAGGAAGGCCTCCAGAATCTGTATACAGAAATAATTTCTATATGCATTTCTTTGAATACATGACCTAAATAATAGTCACTGATCAATTTCAAACTGGAGATACTACCATCTCTCTGAATCACATGGAAGACATTAAGGTGACTGGTTATGGCAAACATCAACTTTCAGTGGCAGAAGTGAAGATAAGAATATTGCAAACCAACCAGGTCTATCAAAAGGAAATATCAGATCCAGACAGCCCTACCTTAAATCCCTACTCTTCAGACATGTGGCTTATATAACAATTTTGTTCAATGAGAAAAATAAAATGTGAAATAAAATTACTAACATTTTAACTGACTTTCTAAGTAGATATTATATCTCTCATCCTTTGGCTACGCTGTTTAATATGTCCATATTCATTGGCCATTTCCCAAGGATTTGGAAATACTCAGCTAAACCTTGGCTTTTAAACAAATCTAAAGCAAATTTCTTCCAAAAGTAAAGAAATTAATAAAAATTTGAGATAAGTCAAACACCCAAAAATATGCTGGACAGCTAGACAAAGATGTTGGTTAATGGCTTGCAAATACCAAAGTAATATGTCAACTTACAGTTTATTCAGTCTTACCTTCTGTGTATGTGGTATGTGAATATGCCTCAGAACCAGTGTGTACCAGCATATTTTCAGCTTTCCAAAACAAGCTTCTCCAGCAGTTTGTTTGAAATTTAGAGTCTGAGGCCCTTTCCCTCTCTTTTTCCACTGTACAAGACAACAGAAACTGGGTTCCAGACCAGAAAAATTTGAAACAGCAGAAAAGATGGCAATGGCAGATCTCAGACAATACCCATGTCCAACAAATTATTTTTCTAGTCCAGTAGGAAAAACCAACAGGAAGGTTCTTGGCCAGAAGTACGAAGATTGACTTACACTGGATTTTCCCGCTTGCTTTCCTGTCCTCATCTGAAGCATGGTGGGATAGTCCATAATTTCCAAGTCAAGACTGAGCTCTTAGATTGTTATCTAAGTTACTTAAGATGTTTTAAGTAGATGCTCTTCATTTGCACAATCTCTAATAAAATGAATTTAAATCACTGTCTGTGCCGTAACTAATGTATTTACAAATAAATGAAATTAAAAGACCACAGGAGTAGATGATACCTGGTATTGGGGCCCCATTAAGGAGGTGGACTGAAACCCAAGATCCTTTTAAGACAGTAAGAGCATTGCTATCAAATGCAATGCCATGGGGATTTCATCCATAATGTTAAGCAACAATAAAACAATTACTGCAATTACAGAAAGAAATCCAAACCATTAATGTAGGTCAAGTTCCAACAGTATATTCCTTCCTTATTGAAGATTACATGATAGAGTGCTGTTTACTTTCAGTAATTACAAAATAATACACATAAATCACTAGGGTGAAATCACAACTCTGAAAATACAGATGTAACTTCCAGATCTAAAAGTTCTAAATTATCTAAATGAAGACACATCACAAGCAGATCAGCCAGGTCCATCAAATCAATTTACAACTCAACAATACTCAGAGATACAGGTGTTTTTAATTTCTGAAGTATTAATCTTGTAGACACTGAATTGCTCTTAACAAAATATTTTCTTGTGCCCTGTAGCTTTTAAGACATGTTTTCTGCTGTGTGAAAACTGTGGAGTCCATTGGAAAGACCAACTTCAGTATTAAATCTAGCAATTACTCATCTCCAAAATTCTTGAATTTGTGCAGAATGTGAATGTTTCCATCTCCTGCTCCACAAGTTTAAAACAAACAAACAAAAAGAAACTAAAAAAAAACGGGGGAAAAAAAAAAACACACAACCCTAGTAACATTTTGGACTACTATCCTTAGCATTGTATTTACTATCCTGTGGGACCTTTAAGATGTTTTCTATTACATGGTCTTACACTACATGCCATCAATCACTGATTGTGTTCCTATTATCTCTATCCCCTTCCAAATTCATGTTCAAAACTTCTCTTATCAAAAATACACCAACAGCAGCCAAGACTTCATTAACATTTTAGACAAAAGAACACTTGTTCCAGCTGTGAAATTCTACAGAGTCTGGAGTCAGAAGCCTCTTAAATACTATGTCTCACAAGCACGTGTGTAAATGGTCTGCAGAACTGACCCAAGTGAAAAACAGTTGTGAGTTGTTTTCTCGAGCAATGTGAGATGAGCTCTAGGAGTATGAGGCAAAGGTATCTCACCTCTCTTTTTCTGACAAAACATTTTGTATGCTTTCCCAAAGTCCAGGCTTACTGCAAACCTTGTGTCCTCACACTTCTGAGATGTAGGGTCACTTCTAAATATATTTAGGTTTCAGCTCAGAAATAAGCCTGCAGTCTGTTACATGTTAATGTCTCATGCATGACATGTTGCCTTAGTGGGGACTCACCATCCAGCCTGTGCTAGCTACAGTTTCTCAAACAGGCTGGGAAAGGACAGTGAGACTGCAACATAGCAGAGCTGCAGCTCCTGCCTTCCACAATGGAGGGAAGGAGAAGTGGGAGGAACCTAAATCAGCCCAGTACCAAATGCTTTATCACCGTGTCTGCCAGCTACTTCTTGTGTGATAAGAGATGGTGCTCACTGTCTGTGAAAATAGCCTGCTTGCCTTCTGCTTGTCTTCAAGAGCTAGAATCAAACATGCAGATGCTTTCCATTTTACCCTGTAACTAGACATGAACTGAGAGTTTAATATTGTAATGACTGTGCTTACATGATCCGTGGATCATGTTGCTGCGAAATTGGTAGTAGTGGGATTCACATTATCTTCAGCTCTTGGGCAGTTAAGCACAAAACTTGCCCAGGCTTTCCTCCTTACTGAGAAGTAAAGAGCTTAAAACAAGAATACACATTACTTTAGCTTGTGAGAAGTTGAAATACAGCCAGCACAGTTCTTCAAAAGTCATTATTTAAAAATAGTCTGTGGGAAAGCCCCAAACAAAATAAATATTTTTTTATTTGCAATATCTGTTATTTGGAAAGGAGACAATAGCAGCTGGTACAGAAAGTGCCTCAGAGGATCTGACTTACAGATGACGTCCTTATAATACAGCTTTGAAATCTGTGTTCCTTTGGGTTGGAAAACAAATAGGTGAGGCAACTATGTTTACTTAGGACCAGATTCTGTCTCTCTAAATCCCATTTATTAGTATCTTCATATTTCCCCTGGAGCAAGGGTTTGCAGGCTGCATCAGTCACTTCAGTGCTCTTGCCACAAATGAGGCATGAGTTTCTCACCGTATCCTTGCTAGGCAGGTTGGCTCATCCAGCCACTAATAACCTTTTTTTCTTCCAGGCTTTGAGGAGAATAGTGCTGCTGCCTCCGAACCAGTGCTGTGCAGCCTGACTGCTGGCAGGGTGTCACAACATGGAAGGAAAGTTTTTGGCACACTCTTATTCCCAGCCCTTCCCTGCAGCCCACTTTTTTTTTGGCCATTCAGTCCCACCATTACATTAAAACTATATATCCCATGCTAGTAAGGCATAGCTAAACACATATTTTAGAAACAAAAGGTTTCAATTGGTATTTAGCACCAAGGGTAGAGTCTTATATTTTCATCTGGTCTTCCTACCTGAAATACACCATAAAAACTTCCAAATTATTTTAGTGAACTCTGGTGAGTAGCAGCAAAACACTTGCATAGCTGCTTCTGCATGGACATCAGCAATGTTAGTAAGTAAAATATTTTATACTTTTAGGCAAACTGAAGAAGATAAAATTTGTCTTCTTACTCCAAAAGGTAATATTCAGAGCAATAATGAACTCAGAATGAAATTACCTCTACATTACATAAAGGAAAAAAAAAATATTTTTACATTGAAGACACTGTAATGGACAGAGTTAGCTGGGCAGGAGGGAAGAGGTAGAAAATGAGGAAAGAGGTGTTAAGCTCTGGTGACCTTCATCAGCCAAACAGTTCCTTGAAGAGCCAGTTTACTCTAGTACTAAGGCTGAGATATTTTGTTGTAAAAGCTTCTAGATCCAAAAGGTGCAAAAAGGCAGACAACTAACTATGCCACTCTTTATCTTTGATGCACCTGGCATTGGTCTGCTGCACATGAAGAGCTAGACTTAGATTTGCAAACTATTGTGGCTCAGCAGTTTTATTTATTTTTCCTGGAAAAAGCACATAAAAACTAATCTTGAAGTCAGCAATCTCCCTGCTAACACACTGAACCCTCAAACAGAACTTGCACATATGCAATGGACTGTGAGATTATTTAAATGGAAAACAGTAGCTTGGGTTTAGAGAATTACTCATTGTTATACTTCTATCTATATATCCTGACTTCGATGGATATCCTGTGTTAAAATGTTATTTTTTACTAAGTTCATGCTAGAATTTCTTTCAAATACTTCAATAATTTTAGCTTCAGTGGTGTGGAGACATTATCTGATAAAGTGTCTCACGTTACTTTGTTATGCAGTGGATTACTGTAGTTTGTTTGGTGTTCAGTTAAACTTGTACATGGGTTTTATTTTTACTGAAAATACATTTTTTTTCCTGTTCTACCTATATTTCATACATTTATACCAAGCTTTTAGCATCAATAGAAAGATGCCATTCAGAGGAGAGGGGCAGAGTAGAGGGAAGAATGCCATAGTTCATACAAGGTTTTTGTATTGCCCCCAACTTGGAACAAATGGTTCATATGTGCCATTCAAACTGCTTTTCTTTGAAAGCTGTATGATATTTTGGTAAATTTGTGTTTGTCTGGCATCACAGTCCATGATTAGAAGCCCTTAGTGGTAAACACTTGTTTTCGCAGTATTGACAGTAGGAGGCATTTGCTTGCAATAGGCCAAACTGGACACTCCACTTGCCTATTTTTACCTTTTAACACTGACTCTACAAGCAACTTAATGTCAAAGACTGCTAAATCTACTTGACTAGGTATAGACACCTAGTTTTCATATTAAGGGAATGCTATTCTTATTAACAATATCAGTACTCTGCTTATGATAATCTGGCAGCAAATGCCACAGGACTGTGCTTTCACATTGCCATGTACTAATGCTGAGAAAAGGATATGAGAAGATATCCTTGATATGAAGGAAAAACATACCATGATCTTATTTCTTGGATGCAGCATTGTCAGAAGAGGTAACCGGCCCAGGAAACAGGAAAAAATGTTCCTAGATAGTAGTACATGGAACTGTTGGGAGAATATTTAAACGTATTAATTTAAGTTACTTCAGGCATCTTCTTTCAACCTGACTCCAAGAATCTGGATTTGGTTACCTATATGATCAACAGAGAGGGACAGGGACAATTCAGAGGGTACTGGAAGTCTACTTCAGATAGCATTTGCTCCTCCCTCCCCCTTTTTTCGCACACACACATTTTGGCAACTTTCAACAGCGCTGAAAAGAGAGACTTAGACAGGCTGGAGAGTTGAGCGGGGAGAAACATGATGGAATTCAACAAGGGGAAGTGTAGAGTTTTGCATTTGGGGAAGAACAACACCATGTCCTAGTACAGGTTGGGGGCTGACCTGCTGGAGAGTAGTGGAGGTGAAAGAGACCTGGGGGTCCTGGTAGACAGGAGGATGACCATGAGCCAGCAATGTGCCCTTGTGGCCAAGAAGGCCAATGGCATCCTGGGGTGCATTAGAAAGGGTGTGGTTAGTCAGTCGAGAGAGGTTCTCCTCCCCCTCTATTCTGCATTGGTGAGGCCGCATCTGGAGTATTGTGTCCAGTTCTGGGCCCCTCAGTTCAAAAAGGACAGGGAACTGCTTGAGAGAGTCCAGCCCAGAGCTACAAAGATGATTAAGGAAGTGGAACATCTCCCTTATGAGGAAAGGCTGAGGGAGCTGGGTCTCTTTAGCTTGGAGAAAAGGAGACTGAGGGGTGACCTCATTAATGTTTACAAATATGTAAGGGGTGAGTGTCAGGGAGATGGAGTTAGGCTTTTCTCAGTGATGACCAGTGATAGGACAAGGGGTAATGGGTATAAATTGGAGCATAGGAGGTTCAAGGTGAATATCCAAAAAAATTTTTTTACTGTGAGAGTGACAGAGCACTGGAACAGACTGCCCAGGGAGGTTGTGGAATCTCCTTCACTGGAGACATTCAAAACCCATCTGGATGCGTTCCTATGTGATGTACTCTGGCATCTGACCGTTCTCTGGCAGGGGGATTGGACTAGATGATCTTTCGAGGTCCCTTCCAACCCCTAGGATTCTATGATTCTATGAAAATGACACCACCAGAGTTGAAAAATACACCAACAGGTATGAAAATTATACCACCATGAAGAAAGAATCTACAACAAAAAACATACTCTAGCAGACTTGCTCTCATCATGATATTGGACAAAATATACAATGACCATGAAAATCCTGCTTTTTAACTATAAGAATTAATAAAAACAATAAAATATTTTAAAAGCTTTTGTGTGTGGTTTGTTGTCAATTAAACTCTGCCTTGATTTCCAGTTCTCTCATAGTACCCTAAAACACATCTTTGTCTTTATTTTAAATAATTCCACATTTAGAACAGTTTCTGGGTCATTACCATGACAGTTTCTTCACATTTATCTGATTGATCTTATTCACCATTTACTATTTTTTGATATTCCATTGAAAAGGGTAATAAAAACCAGGATGAAATAATTTCAGATGAAATTTAATTCAGAGGTAAGGTAAATACCTCTAGGAAAGCAGTGAGAGAAAGGGGTGCACAGGGTGTCTATATATCATTGATGGAAAAAGCTTCTGGCTTTCTAAATAGAGTTCTTACCTGAGGTCTAACCACTTTGTCCCTCTTTTTTTAGATGTCTTTTTTTTACAGGCACAAGATTTTTCTTTTTTTTTTTTTTTTTTTTTTTTTTTTTTTCCGGAAACACATGCAACATAGGGCACTTTTTAATAATTACTTTGACAGTGATTTACAATCTTACTTTAAAACCTGGCCATAGAAGCTGTTCAGTTGTGGCTCACAACTCCATGCATAGTTAGAAATCTTTTTCAGAGAGGTTTTCTCCACTTATCTACAGGCACCAGGACCACACTGTGCTCTGATCAACATAGAATCATAGAATCATAGAATCTTAGGGGCTGGAAGGGACCTCGAAAGATCATCTAGTCCAACCCCCCTGCCAGAGCAGGGTCACCTAGAGTACATCACACAGGAACTCATCCAGGTGGGTTTTGAATGTCTCCAGTGAGGGAGACTCCACAACCTCCCTGGGCAGTCTGTTCCAGTGCTCTGTCACTCTCACAGTAAAAAAATTTTTTCGGATATTCACCTTGAACTTCCTATGCTCCAATTTACACCCATTACCCCTTGTCCTATCACTGGTCATCACTGAGAAAAGCCTAACTCCGTCCCCCTGACACTCACCCCTTACATATTTGTAAACATTGATGAGGTCACCCCTCAGTCTCCTTTTCTCCAAGCTAAAGAGACCCAGCTCCCTCAGCCTTTCCTCATAAGGGAGATGTTCCACTCCCTTCATCATCTTCGTAGCTCTGCGCTGGACTCTTTCGAGCAGTTCCCTGTCCTTTTTGAACTGAGGGGCCCAGAACTGGACACAATACTCCAGATGTGGCCTCACCAATGCAGAATAGAGGGGGAGGAGAACCTCTCTTGACCTACTAACCACACCCTTTCTAATGCACCCCAGGATGCCATTGGCCTTCTTGGCCACAAGGGCACATTGCTGGCTCATGGTCATCCTCCTGTCTACCAGGACCCCCAGGTCTCTTTCACCTCCACTACTCTCCAGCAGGTCAGCCCCCAACCTGTACTAGGACATGGTGTTGTTCTTCCCCAAATGTAAAACTCTGCACTTCCCCTTGTTGAATTTCATCATGTTTCTCCCCGCCGAACTCTCCAGCCTATCTAAGTCTCTCTGAATGGCAGCACAGCCTTCTGGTGTGTCAACAGCTCTTCTATGTTAATCCATGCAGGAAGGCAGTATCTTTTAATCTCTGGGGTCCACTGTCTCTTCTCTGCAACCACAAATACCAGATATCACACAGTAAAAAGAGTTGGTTCTCTTAATATTTTTTCAGTCAGTGGTGGAATTAGAGGCCCTTGAAAATAAAGTGTTTGTTAAATCCTAGCGTGATCTCTCTGTTTTATGTTAATTATACTGTTTTATAGAAAACCCAACTACAACTATAGTACAAGAATTTTCATAAGGTATTCACCATATGTCTCATGTTATGAAGAGACTTCTGCCCTTGACACATAATTATCAAGCTGTTCTTTCTGGTGGCAGCATATCTTCCTCCAACCCACTGCTGGAGGCAAAAACCTGGACTACAGTGTGTTGTTCCAGTTGTCTCAACGTACTGTCTTTTTTCAAGAGTAGTTCTGATTTCAGAAATATGGTGTATACCTCTAGAGGGTGTAATAATTATTCTTGTATAATAATACAATTTATTAATTACAATAGTGCTATTTAAAAAAAAAAAAAGGGGGGGGGGAGGAAGAAGAGTAATCTCAGGAACCAAACTTTATTCATCCTTACAACTCTCTAGCATTTTCTGGCATTTTGTAAATGGGTAAAAGATACTGTTATCCTTACTGGAACTACAAAATAAAGTAGAAGGACATACAGTTAGCAGGTGATCCAAAGGCCAGCAATTCCTTTCCAGATGCCTTCTGAAGGCCGTGAAGAGAGCAGGAAAAAAACCCAGATCTCTTGCTGGAACACTGTCTGGAGGCTTTCTGTTATTCAGAACTACTTTTCTCAGAAGCTATTGTTCAGAGGACCACATAAAAATCCCTCCAAAAGCCTTTGCTTCTCCTAACTGCATCATATATTTTGGAGAATGATTAGAGAAACTCTGAAATTCTGAGGTAGGTACTTTAGACCTTCAAAGATAGCATTAGCTATTCACTGAACCTGAGCTATCTTTTCACTGGTATGAGACAAAAGTCAGTCAGCATTAGACTATATAAATGGGAAAATACACCCATAAAAGAAACAGATGAGTTCTTTCCTGCATCTAATATTTTAAACATGATGCTCTAGAGAAAACACAGGAAGAGTTCAATTTGGGTGTATAGCCAATTTTAGTGCTAGAACTTATGCTCCATTTTATTAACTGACTACAAAAGGCTTCTGCTTAAATAGAATTACCATATGTGAGCAGCTAGCCTTTATATTTACCAAAGCAACAAGGAACAGTGTTAGTTCTTTCACTGTTGTTTTTGCTTGAGAAGCCGCACTGATCACTAAGTGCACAGCAGCTTGTAACTGCTTTCCATCCACACTTCCCAGAGGTTTCTGTAAAGAATCCATCAGTGTGGTTTCAAGTAGTAATTCAGTGGCAAGATATTGCTCCCAGCTTGTTGCATGATTTCATCCAACTGTATTCTCTAGAGACTCTCCATTCTCATCTGTGATCCTCAGATACTTAAGACCAAACCAAGAGAATGTACTTGTTTCTGCTTCTTAAAACAGTTCTGAATGAAGCTGAGTAGGCATACAGATACACTCATCTCTTAGGTTTAACCATCTAAAGGATTAGTAGAGGTTTGATTAAATTACTGTGGAATAATTTAGTGTTTAGATTACCAACTTCACAAAAATTTCTGCAAAGTGGTAAGAATTTCATGACAAGAGTTTTAATGTCATGGACCTGTAAAGAAGAATATAGAGGAACGATGTTACTACACAAGTAAAGCTTTAGGATTTGAGGTTTGATGTTTTGAGGGATTTTTGTCTTTTTTTTTCCTAAACTCATCATCTGAGCTCTGTGAAAGAGGTATGCCTGGAAAACGCATATTTTAGAACAGAGGTTCCAATCTGTCATCCAAGATTATAACACTTTGACAACACCTTCAGAGTGTTATTAAACTTCATAGTAGCAAAGCATATCAGGGAAGAAATCACAGAACATGGAGTGCCTGGAACACAAGTAGATAATCTGAAAGCCCAACTCTCTCACAATAAACTGCAGTTTTTGTGTTACATGGGAGATAGTACATATCACCTCTAAATCTGTTGCTGATCTTTTTGCTTTGTTCTCATTCATAGAATTATAGAATGGTTTGTGTTGGAAGGGACTCTAAAGATCATCCAGTTCCAACCTGGAACAGGGACACTTTCCACTAGACCAGTGGTTAAGCCCCACTCAACCTGGCCTTGAACACTTCCAGGAATGGGGTATCCCCAGCTTCTCTGGGCAACCTGCTAATGTGTCTGGGTAAAATGTCTATTGGGTAAAATGAAACAAGATTATTCTCTTAAAATTCTGAATATTTCGGCTTTTTTGCTGGTGTTTCAAGTCCTAGAAAATTATACAGAAAAAAAACAGAGACAACACCTTTGACAAGAAATTCCCCTCACAGAGAGCAATTAGGAAAAAGTTATTTCCTGTGAGCTGATGAGATGCTGGAACAGGTTGCCCAGGGAGGTTGTGAATGCCCCCTCCCTGGAGGTGTTCAAGGCCAAGTTGTATTGTGCCTTGAGCAAGCTGATCTAGTGGAAGATGTCCCTGACCATGCAGGGAGATTGGAACTAGGTGATCTTTAAGGTGCCTTCTAATCCTAGCCATTCTATGATTCTATGAAACTTCTCAATACAAGGTGAATTCAAAAGACCTGGAGTCAGTAATGCTGTCTGTCATTTCTGCTATGAAGCGAAGATGTCAACTGCAGTGGAGACAAAAGTATGTAGGGGTACAAGGAGCCTCTGACTGGTGAGGGATTGCTTTAAGTGGTGCTTGCAGAGTGACAAGTTAGCCATGGAACACGTTATGTTAGAGGCCCCAGCTGTACTTGGTCAATAAGCTTTGTGTCAGACAGAACAGGAGTTCTTAACAGTCAGACAGGTTTGCAGAGAGAAAGGGAAATAGAGTGCCTCAAGCTTCTTCAGAATCTAGGTTACATTAGTATTTTAGGTCACTTGGTTTTTCTTTAAAACTACCCCTTTTTTCTAGGGTAAAATCTGCCTTAGAGAGAAGCAGCAACACTTACTCCTTTCCTGGCACTGACCTCTAGTATGAAAATTGTGAGTGCAGTGCTGAAAAGGCACTGCTTGAAATAATAAGAGTGGATGGTTTTCTGGTAGGAACCTCTAAATTTGATGCTTCAAGTGGTTTAATAATATTACTTAATGGAGGTATTAAATGTAGTTATAGAACTATCAGATACTTCCAGAGAGATTAGGAATCTTTTTTTGAGAGATCAGAGCAGTGAAGTGAACACAGCTATGCTGTGTCAGCCACAGATACTGTGTCACAGCTACAGAAAAACAATGAAAAAAAGTAGATTAGAGGATTATTGCTAAGGTTGCTATTGACTATGGGAAGACAGGAGACTTCTGAAGAAAGTGTAAGTTAATTATTTGCTCTAAAACAGTGATATTTAGAATCTAGTCCATCCAAATACGTTGAGTCTGAAAACCTATTGACTTTGCATGTGGGAAAGAAGTGCAACCCCTTGAAAAATGGAAGGATGAAGTCATGAAAAAAATAAAAGATACACTGTTCCTTGTTAAACCATACATGGGTATTCTATAAAGCACAGCCTGACCTTGCATCTTCTCTTCATTAAGTAGATTGATGCTCCGACTGGTCTACATCTATTTCTGGAAGGTGCAACAAACATTAGACAAAAGTAAAAGAAAAGTGATGGGGGAGAGAAGGGAAGCTGTGGGAGACTGAAAATCAGTGGGAAGTATGACAAACGGAAAACTAGATCCTTTGGCTGGCGACCAAGGGCTCCTTTGGAGTGCTATTTGAAGACTGAACACAGTTCTAAGTTATTTTCCACTGATCTACTGCACTTGGTATTCTCTGAAATTTTCACTTCAGCTTGCAATGGAGATCTGCAGATGAAAGGTTTCTGCTTTAGTAAAACTTAGAAAGGTTGTCACATGGTTTCAGTTTAACTCTTCTCCCTGGTTCCTATGCCTGGGCTCACAGTGAATTTTTCAAATGTACTGTAAACATAATGTCAGGTTATGTTAATATAAATGTTAAGTTAGAGTTCTGAGACTACAAGTGATAACCTCTGAACTTACAGATTTTATGATGTGATGTAAATACTTTGTATAGCATACTCTAACAGTATTGGGTTTAAAGGAGTCCGGCACAACATAACTATACATTGTAGTATTTAATTTTTCACTTTTTTTTCCTTCATGAAAAAACTTACGACTCAGTCTGAATGTCAGATTTACTTGAATGTACACAAATTCCTCTACCAGTGAAAAGACACAGCTGTTAGGCTTCCCCGTACTTCAGCTTTTTCTTATGTTTCAACCCTTAACTGCAAATAAAAGCATGGTTCAGATTCCCATTTTCTTTATGCGTTATAAGAATATTTGCAAGTATAACATGTTCTGCAGTTTGAGAATGCAGATACTTGCTGTAGGAACAAACCTGACAAAGTCCTTCAACTTGGCTACTGAACAGCTAGTTTGTAATTACAATATTCTGGCTGTAGAGTAGCAATTATTGATATCACCAAGTTAACATCAAGTTGCCAGACATTGTAACTGTCCTGATCTGAATATCAATTGATCAAATAAAATTAACTATTTCCATTTTTTCCACAGTAAGAAACCAAAAAAAAAATCTACGGCCAGATCTGTACATTGTGGTTTTGGTGGCTGTATTACTATATTTAAAATATGTTTGGGTTTTAAATTGATTGCTTGTGATTGCCTAGAGAAATGGTTATTTTCTAGTAGGCCAATGTGCTGTTTGAGTCCAACATGCTACTGGACAGTGCCTTAAATATTACAGCTGACATTTATGTTTCAACAAATCATCATAGTCACCGTAATAAGATTACAAAAGTTACAGAAATTTATGGTTCAACTATTCTTTTTTTTTTTTTTTTTTCTTTGGATTAAAAAATGCAGCTTCCAAGCATATCATTTGCCTTCTCCTGAACTGACCTGACAGTAAGTAGCTGGGAAGTTTACTGCTGTGTGCATCTTGGTAGTTTACGAGTCTTGTACCAATAACACTTCTCTCCCTGAACAGCAAATGCTGACAGCTGATACTGTATGTTTCCATGCTGGGTATTCACTGTTTATTTTTTCATTTGTTACTAGTCATTTTGTTTGTTAGTTGGAAAATTAATATTGTAGAAATCTTCAGTTTGTGATGGACTTCTCAGGCTTGACAAACAGTAAATCTTATTTTAACAAAAAGAGTGAAACATTGCTAAAATTGAGGATTTGATGTTTATTTTGTGACTGTCTAGATGGGTTTGATGAAGTAAAATAAGTGGATTCACTTATCTAATTGCAAAAGAAGCATTTTTCGTGAGTAAACAGCTACTACTAGGCTGACCAGTCAAATATCCAGAGGGCTAAGCTTCACCATCAAGATATTAAGTAGACACATGGCCACTGATGAGCAATGTGGGGTTTTACATTAGAGAGGCCTTTTAAGCTGAACAGTTTCTATATAAAAAATGCCTTTTCTTTTTTTTTTTTTTTTCAATTGAGTGAAATCACCTGCCTTTTTGTCTTCAGTTTTCCTTCCTTTTAACACTGTTCAGGTGGGATGCTGAGTGTACATGACTTTGAATGAAATGATGCATGGATGGTACCACTTTAAGTAGGTGAACATTAAATCAAGTATGAATTGTGCAACTGTTATATTTACTTTTGGATAAACACACTGTTCTACAGGGGAAATGAAAGAGCTTAGTGTATTACAAAGAACGTAATTGAGGAGCTAGTATTTAGGGGTATAACCTACAACAATAAGTAATATGTAGCTACAATAGCATATAAATATAGATCCACAGGAAATTAATTTTCTTCTAAAACACATAACAAATTTCGTTCTCTTTCTTGAGCAAGCTCTTGTAAACAATGTTATGATGTCTCAAGATTAGTATTTTTAAGCATGAAGAGTCTGATAAAGTTTTGGTTTTATTACTGGTGTATTCATTTGATGTCTTGACCAGAACTGAGTTAATAAACTAACAATGCCTTCAATAAATATACTTTAATTTGCTAAATATGCTGTTGTGTTCTTAGAGCATCAGAAGAAATTGGGGGGGTTTCCATATTTACAGTAGGTTACAACCTTGAAAGGAGATAACTTGGCTCTATCCCTAAATTGCAGTCTTTGTTCCATAGAACAACTAACTTTGTAGGGAACTAGAGGTTTTGCTTTCATGTGTAGATATGTATATATCAATATGCACATTTCCATTTATGCAATTATTAGACTGTGTTGTGGTCAAAGGCCATTTCTTTGGACCTCTTTAATATATGAGAGTTTTATGCAATAATCTGCAAATATCAAAAAAACTTCTGTTAAAAGCCAGAGTCTGAAGCAGTCCAGCCCCAGGAGAATGCTGTGCATTTTTGTGGAATCAGGCTAGCTTATACAAGATGGGAGTTATTAGAAGTCTTTCTTTATTTCTCTCTGTTTAAATTTATTTATTTATTTATTTTTTGTAAAGCCAGTAGTTAAATAAGATTCTGAAATAGCTTTAGCTGCAGAAAAGATTTGGAAAAGCTGTATGTCTTGCTGGAATTCATTCACGAGATGCTTTTAATTCACTCAATACTTTGTTAATAAGCATTTTGAATCTGCTGGTGACACTATTCCTTTCTCATGCCTCTTCTTACCCACTACATTCTCTCTACAGTTCCCTCTACATGATTTCCTTGATTTTGTTCAGAATTTGCTTTGGTCCTGCTGCTTACATAAGTGTTTTATTCAGCATTCCCTAGTACAACTTCTTACTGCATAAAGCATTGACAGAAAAAAAGTGGCAGTTTCAGCTCTCTACCCACATCAGCTGAGGTATTTTATATTTACATTTTCTCTTCACATTTCTTCTCTCCACCCCTGTGTTGCTCCTCACGGTATAATTATGTATTTTTCTGTGGAGTTTTGAAGCACTGAGTTTTCCAGATGGCTCTTATGTCAGAAGTACCCCATGACTCTGTGGGAAGCCCACACTGAAGCAGCTTGCCCTGGACTTCATGAGAAGGACTCATGAAGGAGAGGTTCATGGAGGACTCCATGGGAGGAACTCTGTGTGGAAGCAGGGCAGGACTGTACAGAGTCCTTCTTCCTGTAGAGGAAGGAGCCTCAGGAACCACCAGACAGTGGACTAACTCTAAACCTCATCCCCAGTCCCCCTGTGCCACTGGGAGGAAAGAGGGAGAGAAATTGGGAACAAAGTGTTTTGGACCCGGGAAGAAGGGAGAGGTGGGGTAACATATGCAAGCCCTGCTCTATGTGTTGCCTGTGTCCTGTGTGTGTTTGATTAGTGTGAAATTAAATTATTATTTTTTTCCCCAAGTTGAATCTATTTTGCCCATGACCTTAATGGTGAAGAACCCTCCTTGTCCTTTGTTTTGATCCGTGAGCTTCTAATTGGGCTTTGTTCTCCCCATCCCAGTGTGTGTGTGAGGGGGAAGGGGAAGATGAGTGAGCAGCCATGGGGCTGGTTCTTTGTTGTCATGTTTGGCCTAAACCATGACAACTAGGCACTGGCATTGAGGGCAGCAGTAGTCATCCACTGCCTCTCTTAATGCCATTGCACCTTTCTTAACTCTTTGTTCATGCCTGCACCAACTTGTTTACCTACTAACTTGTTGAGTGACCCAAGATCTCAAAATGGGGTACCTGGAATCCTACTTTAAAGACAGTTTATTCCTTCTTCCAGCCATATGTTTCTAGTAGAATACCTGGGTAACGGAAAACTATCCAAGTGATAACTAGCTATCTTTCCCTCACTC
>NW_009952893.1:7193141-7206403 GCF_000747805.2 Chaetura pelagica | reverse complement strand
TTTCAGAAACCACCTCACATGGTGCCATCTAGCTCAGAAGTGAAAAAAAAAAAGCCAAAACTAAGCCAAAGTTGCTCCAAAGTAGTGAATTAATTAATTGAATGTTTTACCACCGTGTATTTGATGACGTGTCAAAAAATACTGGTTGAATATCTAGGTGCTAATCCTTGCTAACAAGATTATTATAAACCATGGATGGCTGTATGGTAAGGGTAGTTTCTTATAGTCCTGAAGTGTTTTTCCCTATTTTTCCACAAATGTGGTGAGCTACAGAGAGCAAATAGAATAACACCCCTGAGTTTGTAAACCTGAAATTTAAATACAACAATTCTTATTTAAGATAAGAACTGTGCTATAGAGAAAATACTGTTAAATGGAAGACAATCAAATATAACTATTGATATTTTTCTTTTTACTGACATCTTAGTGAAGTATTCATTCATTATATGAAACACACTTTTTAACAATCCATATATAGTTGCTGCATTTAATACAGAAATAAATATAGTACATAGTATCCTAAGTCACTCGTTTCGGTGTCCTATGTGGTCATGCTACAAAATCTGAGAGAATATGAAGCAGACCTGTGTTACAAAAGGTTGGAATGAGCTCTCCATGAAGCAATAAAAAAAAAAAAAATTAAAAAAAAAAAAAAAAAAAAAAGAGAGGGGAGAAAAGAAAGGGAAAGGGGGGGGAAAAGAAAATTACCTTACAGGATGTACCTCCTCTGGGTACACTCAATTCAATCAATTCAACAGTTAGTGAGACCACTGTTCAGAGAGCTTTTGCAGAAGTAAACTACAATGGGACTGAAGCCAAGGCAAAAAGATAAAGAAAATGAAGGACATTGAGGTGCTGGAATGTTTCCAAAGGAAAACAAAACTGGTGAGGTGTTTCGAGCACAAGTCTTACAAGGAGCAGGTGAGAGAACTACAGTTGTTCACTCTGGAGAAAAGAAGGCTGAGGGAAGACCTTTTAACTCTCTACAACTACCTGAAAGGAAGTTAAGACAAGGTGAAGGTCAGTCATTTCTCACAAGTGATAAGCAATAGGACAAGAGGAAACTGCCTCAGGTTGTGCCAGGGGATGTTTAGCTTGGATATCAGGATACATTTCTTCACTGAAAGGGTTGTCAAGCACTAGAACAGGCTGCCCAGAGAAGTGATGGAGTCACCATCCCTGGAGGTATTTAAAAGACTTGCAGATGTGGTGCTTAGGGACATGGTTTGGTGGTAGACTTGACAATGTCAGGTTAACTGTTTGACTTCATCTTAAAAGGTCTTTTCCAAGCAAACTGATTCTATGATTCTATTGAAGAGGAGACTATGTAGGAGAAATAGGCTCATCTCAATGAGTCAGCAGGTAACCCAGGTTAGGGTTAGAACTGACACCAGCCAGCCAAATAAATTTCAGCAAGGGCAAAGCGTGTGAGTGACTTGGATTACTGGAGGACAGTGCAGTAGAGTTGAATTGTGGAAAACAGGACCATTTCAGACACTTCGGAAACTGAGCCTGAAACAAACCCCAAAATTCCAGTGTGTCATTTCTTTGCTTGTCCAACACACATGCAGCCCAGTGTTTCCCTGCAAGAATTGATTACTCACAGCCCAGTCAGTGGGTGTGAAGGGAACAGACTTGCCCTCTGAGGGAAAAATGGGGACATTTTAGCTTCTGGGAAATTTTAGCTTCTGAACTCTTACAGCGATCTGCTGAGAATGCGTAAACTATAACTCTGCAATAGTAAATAGATCGATGTTGGGTGGATTTTAAAAGCGCATTCTTGACACAAGGGCCATCATTTTTCCAAGAATCAAGTCACTGTGCCAAAATAAACCATATTAGAGCTTTTCTAAGAGAAGGTGATCAAAATAATTGTAAAAGCTGAAAACATTTTTCCTTAACATACTTCTTGGAAATTGCTAGCCTTTTTTGGCAGCAATTAAAAAAAATAAAAAATAAAATCCAACTGACAGAAATGCAGGACCAAAAATTTGGCAAAGTCATTAGTAAGCACACTCCAGCTATTTATGAGAAAGTGTCAGACAACCTTAGTAACAAGCACTGTTATCAGCTGGGCTATAATTACATAGCTGTGTGCACATATGCTGGTATAGCTAACTATTGAAGACATATCTGTTTACAAAAGGATTTACCCTTCCCATACAGATCTGAAGTGAATGCATGATGCTCTGTAGTATTAGGAAAGTTTTTATTGGCATGCTTATGA
The DNA here is from genome assembly GCF_000747805.2 of Chaetura pelagica. Taxonomy (NCBI): domain Eukaryota; kingdom Metazoa; phylum Chordata; class Aves; order Apodiformes; family Apodidae; genus Chaetura; species Chaetura pelagica. The sequence goes on along the minus strand of NW_009952893.1, from coordinate 7,204,176 downwards.
TATGACTGCATTACCTACATGTGACAAAGCCACAACTGATTTAAAAACATTATGCCAAGACAGAATTTAAGCCAGCAAGTATCACTGTGTGTTTTGTCTCTATCACATACTTTAGAAATGGTTTAGACAGTTCAATTTATTTTATTTTTTTAATACATACTCTGTTTTGCACCTTCTTACAGTTTTTAAAGTGAAGAGAAGGTTACTTTGATCCTTAGACACATGACTATCAAAAAACCCCCTATATTTTTATTTCGATCAAAGTATACCAATTTTAAGATTTTACTTCTGTGACTTACTAGAGCCCAAAGTAAACGTTGTGTGTGAACTCTTGATGGGATGCTGAAGTATGTAGCTATGGTGATCCTTCATCCTTCTATCTATTTAAAACCAAAGATTAGCTCCTGTAGGATGCACTGACACAGTAAAATGCAAGTTGAAATTTTGGGGTTTAATGTATCTTCATTAATTAACAAGAGTTTAAAAAAAAAAAAAAAGAGAAACAGATTATTGTGTTCCAACGCAGTCAGTTAGCTATAGTGAGATTTTTCCATTTTAGGTACTCTATTTGGATTTCAAATGCAATTAGCCTGCCAAATCTTTATTTAAACATCTTAATTAGATTAAAACATTGAGATAATCAGAATGCCCTGTCCATGACTCTGAAATTACTTTCCTCTCCACTTTTGCTATACTCTAATCTCCAAGGTGATTCACACTCCAGTATCAAGTTTGGCTTTTGTATTTCTTCTGTACACACATGTTGCAGGCTTTTAAACAGTTAATGCTTAAAAACTGGGCCTTCATCGTGCAGTTTAACTTAATTGAAGTTGTTTTTTGAAAAAATAATTTTCAGCCAAGATATTCTCTGTGTTCTATAATGCTTTAATTTATTTTTTGTCTATGAGTTGGAAGCTGTGGCTATGTAAATAAACAGTATTGTTCCAGATGTGTCTTTCATTCAAGGGCCAAATTCTGTTCACAATTAGACTAGGGAAATCCTGTTGTCTTTAGTGTGATTGCCACAGAAAAAGGTAAGGAGTCACTGGCCCTGGGTCTCTTTGTAATCATCTTTTGTTTATCTTACAGCTTTATGTCTTGTTATGTAAGACAGTCCTTTAATTTGTAGACAGTCTCCTCGATTTTCTTTTAGTGGAAGGAATTATCTATCCCCTCTCAACAACCTATTCTACCTCTGCAAAGATGTCCTGCTAAACCTTTGCATTACCCAAACTTTACATACTGTACCACGAGAGGAAAAAGGCTGCTCCAAATCTAAAAAGCAGGTAACAAATATATACAGACAATGCTAGAGGGGAAGAAGTAATGCTAAAATTATTACTGTAGCCCATTTTGAAAAAATTCTTTACAAGCTAAATCTTTAACAGTTATTAACTTCCTTCACACAATATCTGTATTAAATTATTTCTAATCATCTGCTTATTCTGTGGTTTCTGTTTTCATTTAGATTATTTTTAAAGCAGCTCTTTAAAGTGTTTTTTCCTCTCAATAAGGGCCTTACACTTTGAGTTCCCAGCTCAGGTGTTGGACCAATGCCATCCCTGCAGTTCTTCTCACAGAGGAATAGCAAGTCCTAAGAACACTCACCAAGCAGACAAATGTACAACACACTACAAAGTTTAAAAAGCCACAGAGCCCACAGAGTTCATTGTGCCCATTTTGATCTCTTTAATGCAGTAACCTTGACTTTATACCTCTGTGGTAACTGGAAAGATGTTATTTCTATCTAAATAACAGTACCGGATATTCCCATCCAAAAATACATGCTCAAAAGTGGAAAGTGCCTGTCATAAAAGACTCCTGCCAGGGAGCAAATACTCAAAAAAGATGGGTAACAAAATTCCTGATGTAAAATTATTTTGTATCAAACAAAAACAACAGAAATAATTACCACTATGTATATTATACTTTATGAAAGGTACTGTGTTCATCAACAGTTACAGAAAATCTCCCCCTGTCCCAAAACTCAACTTCACTTTAACTTGTAATTTAATATATAATACAAAAAATTTATTACATCTCAAAGATATTATCCTTCTTTTGAATGACTGATGCTTTTTGCCTACTTAGTTTATAAACAGAAGCCTTTTAAATGAAGTGTTTAAAACTCAGACATTTGTATTTAAGAGAACAACTAGAGCTGTTAGGGAACCAGCAGCAGTGCATATTAACATGTCGCACAATAAAGTGTTCTTTGCAAGTGAAACATAAATAAATATAAAGGAAAATCCCGGGAACAAGCTGTCTAGCACAAACCATTAGCACCTGGAGTAAATCACTGCTTTGGGGTCACAGATAAAAAGGCAATTTGCAAAAAAGACCTAAACTGTGCTCTGAGCAGAGCCCTGCCAAGTCACACAATGTAGCTGAGGAACTGCCACAGTCCTTACATGGGACTGAAACAACAATGCATCTTCATCTGTGTAGCACGTACCTAAGATCACTGACACTGTTGTAGTGCCAGTGACAAATATGAGTATAAAAAATCAAATTTTCAGGGAATGTGAAGATAAGGGCCAGGTAATCTGGACATGAGGAACGACAACCACAGAGGGAATCCAAAGGAATACAAGGGTAGGCAGGTAGCTCTGAGGTTCACCTTCACTGTGCTTACACAGAGAGCCTGTGCTTCTTTCAAAGAGTTGGAAGGAGGGAGGATAATCAGCAGATTACACTTACAAAACCACTGTTTTTGTAGCTACACCCACCAGAACTTCAATTTTTTTGTCCTCTTTAGTGGAAAAATGAGCCCAACAGCAAACAGAGATCTGGCAAAGGAACAATCAGGAGAAACCTATAGCAAGAATGTATGTTTATTAGCATTTCTCTTCATTATTACCTTTAAAAACTTTCCTAAATAACCAAGAGATAGAAAAAAATCAAGCTGGCCTTAGAAAGCAACTTAGCAGCTCCAGCATAACCTATCACTTGCAAAGTTATTATCCCTCAAGCAGCCCAACATTCAGCAGTAGCTTACAGAAGGAACATTCACATGTTTCCCATTTGAGTTTAATTACACAAAATTAAAGCCGTTTCATGACCATCAGAGCTAAAGTTTGGTTTCCAGTGGCTTTGTGTCTTGTGGCTGACTGGATGCTTTGCTGAGTTATAACAAGATTGTCTAGTAGAGAGCAATTTTGACTAACAAGTGGGTTTGTCTGATGTCTGATAAAGTTCAAACTGCAGTTCACACTTTCCCCTTGCATAGATCATTCAAAGATGTCCATCTATCTCTTCCTGGCTCATCTTGTTACTAGTCTAAACAACTATTGCTTTGAATGAGTCTGCCTTTTCAATTCAGCACATGCAAGTGGCAGTATTGCTAACAATTGCTAATTACATGACAAAATTACTGGTTGCAATCCACATTCTTTTCAGGTACAGACATTTACTGAAAATTAATTAATCTGCTTGACACTACAATGGAAATGGCATCACGACCAAACAAGACACCTGAAACACTGTGTGTAGCAAATGTTGCAGACACTAAAATTTCTGTCCATTTTGTGCACATACTGCACATTTTAGGTAGAAAAGCAAAATGACACCTAATGACTTTGCATGGGAAAGAAATCTGGTATAACAAGTTAGAAAATCTACCAAATTATTGCTTTGTTTAAATTGGCCTAGTGTTTTTCAGACTCTGATATCTTTGACTGATGTCCCTGCCAAGAAGATTATGAAGTGTTGAGTTGTTTAAGAACACTGTACTTGATTTGCTTTAGTAGCTTTACCATTCAAAATGTGGTAAAACTTTCTAACGTTAGAACAAGCATATAGCTACAAAAAAGGCAATTCACAATTGTTCCTTGGACCAACCATCCTAAAAGTTTGGGTAGCCTTGGGATAGACTCTAATGAGAAACACAAGTAAAGCCAGGTTTATTATTTTCCTTTCTCTGATAAGTGTTTGTTCGAAAGTAAATCCTGTACTTTCCACTTGTAAACATTGTAACACCGGTTCCCTAGCCTAATGCAAAACATTCTGCTGCTGTAAACTTGTTAGTCAAAAAGCCTTCCATGAATATAAATGTGCATTTTTTAAATCCTATCTAATTCTGGTTTTCATGAAGTTTAAAGACAAACGTGTAGTACTAATTTTTAGAGTTAAAAAAAAAATATTTTTTTTTCTATTTATTTATTCTAATTAAGGATGAAATAAAACACAGAGATGGTAACTTCAGTCTAGGCAGCATTGTACACCTCTGAAAACCATCTGAGTCACAGAATAGAATCATAGAATCGTTTTGGTTGGAAAAGACCTTTAAGACCATTGAGTCCAACCACTAACCTATCACACTGCCAAGTTCACCATAAAACCCTGTCCCATATCTACACGTTTTTTAATACCCCCCGGGATAGTGACTTCACCATTTTTCTGGGCAGAAACTACACTAGCAAAGAAAAAACCTAACCAATAAATTGTAAAACCTCCTAGCTAGGTACTAAACCTCTCCAAGAAGGCAGGAAACAAAAGAAGACAAAGGTTTAGAATGGCAGGAAGGAACCAACAGCCAAAATGAGTTAATAAAGGCTGCTCTGTAATAGGGACCCCTTTTCATAGGACATCAAAAGTAAGCTCTTCAAAGGCATATTTCTGTAGCGTGCACAGGTAATGCATTGGCTATGTCATTCAGCTTTTGAATGTATGTATTCCAAATTTTTGGAACTTAATTCAGCAAGATTGTTCTTAAAGTGAGGTATTTAGAAATATTGGGCTCTTCCAAAATGTATGCCTCCAACAGTGTGCTTGGCCCTTAAGGAAGAAATGGTATACACACTAGTAAACATGCATATGTTTTATTTAATCTAAAAAGATACAGAGAAGCTGATATTTTCCCAGCTATCTTGAGAATTTAAGTTTCCACTATAATTACCATTAAGTCCTTCGTAAATAGTGAGAAAGTGATTATTGTTTTGGCTTGTCTGATTTTAAACTGGTGTGGTTAAAATATGACTTCAAAAGAAATTTGGCTTTTTTCTTATCTCTGACATCATAAGCCTCTAATTCAGCAAATTCCATAAGCATGTACTTACTTTGAAGTGCATCAGTAGTCCCACTACTCACAGGCTTAAAATTAAAGACGTGTTTAAATTCTGCTTTGGCTGAGACCCTAAATTAAAGCTAATTCCTGTTAAGTGATTGAAGTTACACTGAGCTAATAAGAACAGAGACAGACTCTTGTTTAAGCTTCCTGAGCCCTGTTGAACAGAGACTCTGATGTGTCTTGGTATTAGATTCAAAACTGGCATAGAACATCTAACTTAATTTTGCTTCTAGCTTCTAGTTCAAAGGCACCATTCTTTTGTCTCTTTTTAAGTACTTCAAAAGCACACAGACTTCTTTTAATCAAATTAAAATATGGCAGTGCCATGTAAAAGGCGCTTTTTGAGAATTACTCCTGTCATCAAACACTAACATTACAACATTAATATTGCACTCCATGTTATAGAGAGAAATATGAGTCCTGAAGGGTCAAATTCTATTTGTAATCACATTTAACATGGGGCCTGAAGGAAAGGTAATGTTTTGGGATCCCATGAAACCGCTGGACAGAAGAACTTTGGGGTTTATTTTGTCACAGTTTGATATTTTGTACAACTGGAAACTTGGTTCCTGCTGCTGAATTCAGATTTCAGGCTTTTCTAACATTGGTATTCAAAGTTTTACAACTATAGTTGATCTCCAAAGAATTACAATCCGGGAAGCTACAATTGTATTTAGACAGATATCAACCATTTGATGATCAGAACTTGAATATTTTCATCTCACACAATGTAGAAAGGTGGAACACCAAACTCCTAGCAAGAAAAATGTTTCCAAAAGTTTGATTCAGAAATTTATCTGTGGTTTTCTTGGTCTTTGAGGGATCTGTTTTGTGTTTACATTTTTAAGTGACCTGGGATATTTAGTCAGTTCAACACTGAACAAATGTCTGTTTTATGATAAATCTTATAAAAAACAATTGTAACCCCATCATGTTAGGCATTGAAACAGTAAGTGAAGGTAATAACATCTTCCCAACAGGACTTGCAGTCAGCATTAAACAGCTTAGTAAAATACACACATGAAAGAAAACTGGGAAGGGTTGAGGAGTGGGGGAAAGAAAGAAAGTTGGCAGAACTAAATAATAAAAATTTAACAGAAGTCAGTAAGTCTTGGCTCATCACTTTAGAGCCCTCTCTTACATTGCAAACTTTATAGTGGAAATCTTGTAGTTAATGAGCCTTCTCTTAGCAGAAAGTCATGTGGGGTTTTTTTTAAGTATAAGCGAACATCAACAAAACCCCAACATTTTTATGCTATAGCATCAGCTTATTTTAAGGTACACCAGATGTTCAGGCTTAAAGGCCTCAAAAAGCTAAGTTTGTCTCCTCAAACACAATGCAAACCTCTCATATTATTACTATTTGCGAAAAAAATCTGTATGAGTAACTCCTAAAATAACATACAAAACACAGTTAACTCAAGAACACCACAGTAACAAAAAAAAGACCTTAGCATAAACATGTCATGAAAATGAGCCAAACCACATTCATTGATCTCTTTGGTCTGCCTGTACTAGAGCTTTTCTCTCTTCCATATCTATCTCCATCTTTAAGCTACTCGTCCCATTCATACCCACAGTAGCTGGTCTATCAGCATGATTTAGTATTTTCAGCTCCTCCATGCCTTCCTCTGGCTGCTGAAGCTACCACCGCATTATTCCTTAAACACCAGCAGTGTGAGCTGTATGAGCAGCCCCAACCAATGCAGATGCTATAACAACAACAGGCTTCTGACTTCTGTCATATATTTCTATTTATTATTTTTTTTAATATATATTATTTAACACTATAGATACTAGGAAAAATCCCAACAGAATCGAGTAGACGTTTTCTGTCTGCTTGACAAAAGCTTTAAAAAAAATGTAGAAACCCATGAGTGAAGAAGAACATATTGCTGATCACATTGACTCCACTCAATAAGTAGTCTGGCCAGTCCTGGACACTGTATTCAGAAAGGACACTGTACTCATATGTTTTTTATTGGGTCATCAGTGAATCATTTGAAATTAAGCAGCATCTTCTAGGCTCATGGGGCTGATCTTCCAAGGCTTCTTTATACATAAAATTATCCAAAGTGTGCTTCCAAATATTGAAAGCCATCATATAAAGTGTTCAGTCTCAAAAGTGTAAGTTTACTTGTTGGCTTTTTTCCAAATGAATCATGTACACATTAAAAGAACAAGTATCACCAGATGTTCTGTCTTTCTCTCTTCTGCTGTCTTCTCTTTCTTTATTTCCCTCTCCCTCTACCCTTTCTTTTTCTAACTATTCTATTGAAAAAGAATAATAGAGGAATTAATTCATACCTTTCCCAAATGAAGAGAAATATTGTATAAAGAGAAAATAAAACTGACTATAGTGAGTAATCAGTCCAGGTTAATTCTGGAATCTGACTAAAAGATAACAGCTAAACAGTATAAGTCATAAAAACAACTATTAAAATGAGTGCTAATATTAGTTGTCAAAGGTATCAAATAGTATTTTAAAGGAGCACATTATTTTCTGAAACACTTCCGTGCATTTCAGTAACAGACTGCTGGACTTTGTGCAGAAACCAGGCTAAAAAGCTCCATATGTTGCAGAAACAATGTAACTACATAAAAAGATGACATCCGCGCTTTCCTACGCACAAATGAAGGGGGGGGAAAAACAGACACATACAAAATAATTGAATACTCTTGGTTATACAGTGTAACTGTATTATATATCATTTTCTCCTGTCTTATCAACTTGGGTTGGCAGCTAGTCATAGCAAGGACTGTCTCACAGTGAGCTACAACACCATGTTTGATGCAGTGGAGTCCCAATCTTAGTTATTCAGACTAGATCTAGTAAAACTACCCAAGATGAGAGAAACCTGGGATGCTGTACACAGCAGTGCCAATATGGCAGTTTCAGCTTTGCTGTCTCTGATGTGAATGTGTCTGTCTTTGATGCCATGAAAAAAGGAGCACATACTTCATCAATCTGACAGGGTATCAGGATAATACATAATCTCATGAGCCTAAAGAACAAAAATGTTCTGAACAACATCTGATGGCACCAAATAACCAAATCAAGGAAAAGCAATTGCAAAGGCAGGATTTCCAGAAAAGGAAAAAAAAAATAGAAGGAAAAAAAAAAAAGGGTGAAAAATTGCGGTGACAAAGATTTAAATGCTGCCATGGATCTGGAGACTTCTGTGATTAATGCCAGGAAGTCTGAATATGTTCCCATCCAGAGTTTGCTCAGAGCTGCAAATCTTTCAAGCACAACTCCCTGAGGAATAAGACTTGTAAGATAACTACTAGAATAACAGTGAGAAAAAGAACAATGTACTCTCAAGTACTGTAAATGGAATTACCATTTACCATTTGCCTTCCTCTTTTAATGTTGTGTATACTTTGTTCCCTAATCTTACTAAGAATTCCGTTAACAAGCTTGAGACTTAAATGAAGAATTTGATCTGTTGACTCTTGTGTAAGATTAAGATAGATAAACAACAAGCTATTGAATTTGTCCTATTCCACTTTTAAATTATGCATGTCTGCCTTCTACAGCGCCTGAATACTTTGCACTACAGAACAATACATTCAAGAAAGGTTACTGAAAAAAAGAAAAATTAGAGCTGAGTTGATGCTTAGTTCCAGAAATGGAATTTCAAGGATTGCAGGGAAGCCAGAGGTTGCCACAAGCTAAAAGACTTGAGACATAGAGGAAATATTTACAGCTAAAAGCAGGGAACTGTACTCTCCCATATTAAGTGGGGTGAAGGACCTTGCTGTGAAACCCTCAGGTCAGGCTAGGCTGAAGGAGTCAACCTGATCATGCAGACTCCACCCCCATCAGAAAAGCAATGGTCCTGCTCTCAACTATCTGGGTTTTGGAGGGAAAAATTATGTAGGAGGGAGGGGCAAGGAGACCTTCCTATTCAATTCTTCCTTTCTTGCTCTTTTTCCCTCTTCTTGTCTCACACACATTATAGCTTTTATAGTAGTGAAGTAAAAGCAACAAGCAGCTGAAAGCAAGTACCCCAATCAATGCTGGCATAACTCTTCCACTTCTCTAGCTGGTTGATCTGAACACATGCTGTGCTTGAGGTTCTCCACTTGTGAATGTTTAAGTAAGCACCTCAGGCAGAAGTTGCATTTTCTGACTTGTTTCTCTTTCCTGATGACTTGTTTGAACATTTCTCTTCTTCTGTCCTTCAGTAAAAAGGAGCAGAGTGGCTAGCAAAAGAAAATCTAGGAACTCCAAACCAGCTCAACTATATTCTCTCTTATTTCAAGCAATTTAACCACTTTCCCTTTTTCTGGGTCTGTAATCAAAGAATAGATTTGGAATGCTGGTTGATACAAGGGTTCGCCAGCAATAACTTGAAATGAAACCCCAGACCAAGTTTCACTGTTTATATTGTAACTGTGAACATGGGTTATATTAACATCTTATCTTTTGTTGGGCCCCAGGCACCTTACCTTCAACACAGTACCTACCTTATATTGCTAAGTAAAAGTAGAACTAATTTGTGCTTTCTGCATTTTAATATAATTATATAAGAACACATTCCCAACTGCTTATAGCTTTGCTAAGTTTTAACCATTGGCACATTTGAAGCATTGCTTGCTATGTATACCTCAGAGACTCTTGCTGGGGAAAGTGTCAGCTAAGGCACTTCAGTCACTTCCAAGAATTAGATTTCCAAGAATTTTGATTAAAAAGCACTGAGACAAAGAGTGAGGCAAGATGTGATACTGAGACTGCCTGGGATAGAGCCCATGGGGCACGAGTCCTGTGTAAAGAAGAGTAAGCAATTACTTAATCTCTTATAAGGCACACTGTCATGATCCGTGACTTGCTTATCTTCCTTTTTGGAGAGACTTCAATGTATCGGGATCTGCTCAGGGGTCAGCATGTGGTGCTTGCCTCTCACAGAGGAGCAGTGAGCTTGGGCACTGACTTTTAGGGCAAGACACTTGTCTGATACTCACTGATGTTTCTAACAAAAGCAGCTGACACCCAATTAGAATTTACAAATATATAGTTTATTAAAAGGATAAATAACACAATTTGGGGCAGGAGGTTCAAAGAGGGTAACCAGGACACAAGAATAGTAATAGAAAATAATGGAAAAACAATAATACTATGCTAAGGTAACTTCAATTAAAAACAACAGCAACAACACCCCATTGATTTAAACAATTAGCAGGAGCAATAAGGAGAAAGGAAAGAAATGGAAAAAGAGGATGTGGAGGGCGCACCTAACAGATGGTAAAAGGGATCATGAAGGGAATAGGGATTTGGGGCCAGGTAGATGGGTAAGGAAGGATTAAGGGCAAGTAAATATTTTTCTTTACCTAAATCCCAAGATGGTCCACTGACTGGCAGCAACCCCCCTGCACTCTGAAAACCCAGCACCAGCCTGGGTGCTGCAGTCTTTTTTATAAATTGTGACAACATATTTCCCCGTGCTGGATTGGGCTTCACCCTCTTCCTGGGGCCATGATCCAGTCACCGAGGGGTTGGCAGCAGTCTCGGGGTAGCACTTCACAACAGCGTTCCCTGTTGATTCCCGCCACAGGATTCTCTGTTTCCAACATGGAGTCCAGTCTGCAGTTTGTGGCAGGGAGGAGAGGGAAGACAGGAAAAGTCCCCATACAGTTTATGGGCAGCCACTTCATGTTCACTCACTGCCCTGTGAGCCGTGTGGTTTTTTAGGAGAGGGGCACCGTCTCTGTGAAGGACCAGGTATTTCCTTACACGAACATGAAATGTCCTTTGAGTCAGCCGACAAAACTGACTTAACACGGCATCTCCACACAGCGCTGAACCCCCTCTGTGTGTATGGGGGGGGGGGGCAGCTGCTGCAGGGGAGGAGCCGTGGCCGGAAGCAGGGGCAGGACTAGGTCCCGTCTGATTGGCTGAAAAGCCCGGAAATGCAAAACTGGCGCCGAAGAACCCCATGAGAGAGGCAGCGCGACACGCCCCTC
>NW_009952893.1:7157981-7187216 GCF_000747805.2 Chaetura pelagica | reverse complement strand
GCTGCCTGCCAGCCCGCTCTGCTGCCCTGCTGTCTGCCGTTCCTGCTGGGAGCTGCCCGCTCACTGCCTGCCCGGTCGCCGCAGCCGCCGCTGCTAAAGCCGCAGTCCCAGAGTCCCGGCGCCATTCGCCGCAGCTGCAGCTGCCAAAGCCCCGGTCCCAAGGTCCCGGAGCCGCTCTGCACACCTACGGTCCCGGAGCCGCGCACCGACTGCCGCCGCTTTGTGGTGGGGGGGGCGGCCTGCGCTTGGAGTGCCTGCAGCCTCTTTGCTACCCGCTCATCGAACCTGCACTGCCGTGGTGAGACGATTCCGGCTACCCCAGCTTATAGGGGAAAATATAATCCAGCCATTCGGGCAAATCCCTCCCCTCTGCTTCCCTCACGTGAATAAGATGTGTAACTAAGGTGTACCCATATATGTTTAATGTGTTGTAATCACTCCTTTTGAACCTCCTGCCCCAAATTGCTTTGTTTTCCCCACAATAAACCTTGTTGTTGTTAGAAATTTAGTAAGCACTGAGCGAGTTATTCACTCAAAAAAGTCGGGACATAAGTTCCTGTATCCTCTGTGTGAGGCGATACCCACGTGTGGATCTCTCAGCAAATCCTGATAAGTTAATACACTCCAATAAGGAGATATAATAGGTCACGGATCGTGACAGTCTCCTACACATGCTTGTAAGGGGCCTGAATTAGGGTGGCACAGGGAACTTGTAATTCTTGGACTTTATAATTTAGAAGTGCTTGACTTAATAGTTAATAGTTAATAGTTAATAGTGTTATTTTAATGTGGTGTTTTGGTATATATTATTTTTCTTTATGGAGGAGTATTTTTTTTTCTGAAAATGCCATGACCCCATCTGTACTCCTTCCCCATATTGAGAATGCACACCTGGTTAACAACTTACTGAAAAGAATAGTGGCACTTACAAGCAGCCACAGTAACTCAGTATTTCTATCTCGTCTACTCTTTGCAGAATAAGGAAACACTCATGGATACATCTTTCAATAAAAAAGCAGATGAGGCTTTAGTTTTCATATGTCAAGAAAAATCTTGTGAAAATTAATTGTAAAATATGTCATTACTTCAGTAAACTTTTGTCAGACCCAGGCAATTTGGCATGTCTTTTGTTTATAGAATAGAACCTTGAAAAATTGCCTTTTTTTGTAATTACATGGTGAAATAAAAAGACTTATTTCTTTTTCCAGAGTGTTTCCTCTCTCATTTGTTTCATTATCTACTACATTATAGAGAACAGAAAAGACACAATATTTTTGTGTCTAAAACCAAATGAAAACCCAGTCACCATGAGACTTTCAGATTCTTCAATTTCCAGCCATAACAGGAGGCTTAGCACCTAAAAAGAATAAAACATAAGAAGAAGGATCCCCCCTCCCTGGAAGTGTTCAAGGCCAGGCTGGATGGGGCTTTGAGCTATACGGTCTAGTGGGACGTGTCCCTGCCCATGCAGGGACATTGGCAAGAAGGCCAGCAGCATCCTGGAATGTATTAGAAGTGGTGTGGTTAGAGGTTGAGGGGTACTCCTCCACCTCTATTCTGCCCTGGTGAGGCTGCATCTGAAATACTTTGTCCAGTTCTGGGCCCCCAGTTCAGGAAGGACAGGGAACTGCTTGAAACAGTCCAGTGCAGAGCCACAAAGATGATTTCCCCTTAAGAGGAAAGGCTGAGCAAGCTGGATCTCTTTAACTTGGAGAAGACTGAGGGGCAACCTCATTAATGTTTATAAATATGTAAAGGGTGAGTGTCCGGAGGACAGAGCCAGGCTCTTCTCAATGATGATCAGTGATAGGACAAGGGGCAATGGGTGCAAGCGTGAGCACAGGGAGTTCCATGTAAACATAAATAAATTAAAAAAAAAAAAAAATTGAATGCAATGTCTTTATTTCCATTCTTCTAAATGGTTCACTTTCACAATGAACAGAGTGTTTTGTTTCTTTCTGTAGCAATATGATCTGTTAATAGAGACACAGAGATGCAGGCTATTCTCTAATAAAATCTTAAAGGAAATTGTATTCAAAATGTAAAATGTCAGTGTAAGGCAGAGGGAAAAACCAAGGCATTATTTTATGACAGGAACTATAATGCAAATTCATTTTCCTTCAACCACATGTCAGATCTGCTGACTTATGTGCAAGATAATTTTCACAGCTATGAGGTGTTTTTAAAAAATCATTCTCACTGAGTGAATACATTTAATACTCTCACCCGTAGAAGTGCATTATCAAATAACTGCAAAGCAAGATAGCTTAACAGTTTTTTGGCAAAGAGCAGAACTAAAAACAGCAAGTCCACCACTGATAAATACCTCATTACTTTGAACAGTTGATTCTTACTGTACCACATATTTTGAGGGGGTTGAAAAACAATTTATTTATTTATTTCTATATATACAACTTTGACTATTCATCTGAAATAAATAGCATTTGCAGAAATACAGGCCCAATGTAGCTATGCTAAGCTTCATTGTGTTTTAGGAAAGAAATTATGAAGCAGGTCACATGTAGCTATTTTCCTTGTTCCTTAACTTTGTGCATGTGTTTACTGTCAGAATGCAGAAGTTTATGTCCTAGTGAGCCAACAGCAGCAGCAGCAAGTACTCCTGAAGATGTGCCTCAGTAAGGTGAACAGGAGCCTGATGTACCAGGCGTGTTACAGCACAGAGTCTGTTTGTTTGGATTATGTGAGTATTTATTACTCTCTGTGCTGTTCTTTCCTCTTGTCCCTTTTCTCAGCTAGGATTGATGAAATAAGAGAATCACACTGTTACGAATCATAAAAAAAAAAAAAAATTAGTCCACCAAACAAGCTACATGGAGTTACCTCAAAAGCCAAGAAGAAAAAGTGTAAGACCCTATAGAGGGCCAAGTTTAGAACCTCATCCAGACTTGCTATGAGTTAAAGCAGTAGTGACCGAATGAACATGGGGTGATGAAAGACCAGTGAGCCAAATGCAATAAACAGCTGCCAGTAACATAAGAAATTGTGAAATGAGTAAGAAGAAAACCAGAGAGAAGTAAAGCTTCTGTGATTTCCAGTGGTCATTTCTCTCAGAGTACTACTGAGAGAAGGAAGTGCTTGTCACTTTCTTATCTTCCTAAAGATCCCAAGGCCTCACATTTACACTATCTTTCCACAAAAGTTACCTGAACTGATATATTTTGCCACTGAAGTAGCTAAACTAGAAATACCATAAGCCTCCTTGGTTTTCACACCTCTAAGGTCCATGCTAGACACTGCACTGCCAGCTGCTTGTGGAAATCATGTTAGTGCCAAAATTAATGCAACATATTGTTTCACAGTACATGTACACATGCATGACACCAAGCCTTTAACTCTCTTGCTACACTGAGTGCTTTTTGTTATACCATAATTAGTGGCACTACTCTTATCTAAAAACTACTTTGACAACAGAGTCTAGGAAGTGAGGGTGGTATTGCAGTCCTCTTACAGCCATTAATGTACAACCTATCTCAAAGACAGCTTTTATTTTCCTGCATCCATTGTAGGCTAAAAGATAAATTATATAGCTCTCTCTCAAGTATCTACAGTCATTTGAGATGCCCAGTCTACCCCACCTGGCCTTGTGCTTGAGCTGGAAAGGGGTATTTCCCTCCTATGGGTCCCATCTCACAGAATCACAGTCATATTGGCCTTTGCCATTTGAGTGTCAAGATACTGCAGAGACTCTCCAATGTCATGAAGGTAACTGAATCAATCCTTAATTTACTCTTAAAAACACTAATATTGTGTGTTTGTTATGTTTTATGTGTTATGTTATGTTATGTTAGGTTAGGTTTGTTTCTTGTGAGATTTTTGTCTTTTAGCCACTTTTTTCCTTTCATTTTGGCTTTAGTCTTGTATTCTGTCAACCCTGTTCTTAGTCCTGTCTCTTCTTCAGATTACTTTTTCCTTATCTCTAGGTCCTCTCTCCTAGCAACTGGCTACTGGGGGAAATACATGTGAACTACTGACACAAATCATGCAATCAAGGTTTCTGGCTCTCTTTAGGTACCAATGAAATGTTGAACTAGGCTGTGAAAGACCTGTAGGAGAGTTACATGCTTATGCTTCTTCACAGGATGCAGTGCATACAAAGACATGAACATGACAAAAAAAGTTATATTCTTAAGTATGCAGCAAAAGAAAATGTGAACAATATCTTCAGTTGATGAAGGAAAGGATGTTCTTTTTAAAGATGTTTTCAATGTAGCATCTTAGAGCTTTCTGAATTAGCATTTATTTTGGTTTGCTTACTGAGGACTGTATTTAAGAGGTGGTTCCAAAGCACTTGGCTACAAAGCTATTCCAGATGTTGTCAGTTACACAGACAGTGTATTTATTAAGCCTTTTCGTATTTTCCATTTCAGTGTGTGCTAAACTGCTGTTTTGTTTTATCTTATTTTGATGTCAAAAGGGCCCAATGGCAACAAACAGAGACAATGGAAAGAAAAACGAATTAAAAAGACAACCACACATTCAAAGGGGTCTTTAAATGTATTACAGCAATTTCATCCATTCAGTCAGCAAGTCATGAAACCTACTGGGCCAGATCTTTCTCTACAGCTACCTAAAAGAAGGTTGCAGCGAGGTGGACATTGGCCTCTCCTCCCTAGTGACTAGAGACAGGACAAGAGGAAATGGGGCCAGGTTGCACCAGGGGAAGTTCAGATTTCACTGAAAGAGTGATGAGGCCTTGGAATAGGCTGCCCAGGGAGGTGATGAAGACACCTTCCATAGAGGTATTAAAAAAAAACAAGTAGACATAACGCTTCTGGAGATAGTTTAGTGGTCGCAGGGTTGTAGGGCAGATGGTTGGACTTGATGTTCTTCATGGTCTTTTCCAACCTTAATGAGTCTATGATTCTATTTTAAAAGTGCATAAGTATAACACCCTTGCAGCCCTACCAGTTTATAATAGCTGATAGTTAATCCTCTGTGTTTGCAAAGGATATTCACTTAGATAAGGCTCCATCCTCACAGTCCAGTTCACATGTAGATCTCTCAATGAACTTGTTGGGTTTCACATGCAGAAAGCACAGGGGCTGTGAACGAGCAGTTGTGGAGGCAGTGTAAATTCGGGCAGCCCCTCTGAAGTCACAAAAACTACACAAAAGATTGGATCCAGTGTATGTCATTTAAATATGTCATTCATGCTCTGCAAGTGTTTGTTCCCACAAAATTAGTGAATACTCAATGGCTGTACTATGAAATGTGCTCCAAAAAAGGCTGAACTAATGAAGATAAATTAATTATAATCACAGCTAGATGTAGACAGAGGGACATACAATATATCCCTCCTGTAAAAACAAAAAGTACAAAATGTCCATGACTTGGGGAATCATTATGTCTTTTTTAGCTAACAGCATCCAGTCAGTGCTTTTCTCTTAAAAAAAAAAAAAAAAAAAAAAAAAAAAAAAAAAAAAAAAAAAAAAAAAAAAAAAAAAAAAAAAAAAAAAAAAAAAAAAAAAAAAAAAAAAAAAAAAAAAAAAAAAAAAAAAAAAAAAAAAAAAAAGATTATATATATATATAAAAGCCATAATTATTAAAAACAAAACAAAAAAACCCTTAAAACTGCAATTTAAGTATTTCAGAAATGTTCATGGCACAGACTGCTAAACGCCAGAAAGTATTGTATTAATACTGCATCTTCAAACACAAGAAATGTGTCGGACTGTGGCCTTCATTCTGAGACACAGACCTTCCTGTGAGTAAAATAAGGTTGCTGTTCCTCATGTGCAAATTGTAGGCAATACATGGACCACATTGTATCATTTGCACATTTGACGTAGTTTCTTCTCTGGTGAATTATGGTTCAAACAGTAAAATCCAGTAATGGACTTATGATGTATGAGAGTTGACTGTATGATTTCCATCCTTTCTGAAGAGATGGGATAAAGTAACTAAAATTTATTCTGGTTTGAGTTTCAGAATTACTCATTTTGAACTCTTTGAACCCAAAGTTTTGGCTCAAACCAATACTTCATTTTGATATATTCTGCCCAGTTTTAATCACATACTTTAATAATGGAAACAAGTTACACAGGGATTTTAGGCACTTGATTTCTGCTGAAATTCTTTGTTGCTCCCCACCTCTAAATAACCTTTTTCAACTTACTTCTAAAGATAGAAAAGTAGATATATTATCCATAAAAAAGTTTGGTGCTGGATTGGTGTTCTGGAACTTAATTGTTCTAGAAATACAAAGCGTTCTTCAGGACCTTAACAATGGTATAGTTGATTAAATGCCCACTGATTGTAACATAATTTTAGTTTTTCTGTCCAACAGTTTTTATACAGTAATCTATTTACTGTTGACACATGAAGAAACAGGCTTCATATTCATTTTTCCCAT
The DNA here is from genome assembly GCF_000747805.2 of Chaetura pelagica. Classification (NCBI taxonomy): domain Eukaryota; kingdom Metazoa; phylum Chordata; class Aves; order Apodiformes; family Apodidae; genus Chaetura; species Chaetura pelagica. The sequence continues at coordinate 7,180,843 of NW_009952893.1, read as the reverse complement.
ATTCCCAGAGGAAATACCAGTTTTAGTTTTTTGTCATGAGTAGCTGAAACTCAGAAGTGGATTGAGAGAAAAGACCAGCAAAGAGAAGCTACTGACCACAAATATAGTCTTGCCTAAAAGAGTTAACAAGCCATAGCAGCTGTGGAAAGCAAGAAATAAATGCAAATATAGAGAAAACTAAGAGAATGTGATCACATAATAGCTACAAGAAAACGTACTGTGTAAAGAAGCCTAGAGTGAAATAACACAGAGTTGGAATAAACTGCAGGAGTAAGATAGAGTTTCAGAGCAAAAGCTTTTCCTTTTTGGAGGTCATTTTGAGGTTCCTCTGCATAGCTTCATTCTCCTCCTTATTATTCTGCACTACTCTGGGGCATGAACCTGCTAAGTGTTATGTCAATTAGCTGAGGGAATTAGCAGTGTCCAATACTTGGTTTCAAAGTGCTCTCCACCTGACAGACTAATATCTGCAACAGGCAAACATTTTTAGCACTTTTGACTCTGCTTTGTTTAACCACCAAACGTGTTATTGCATATTTGTTCCATTTTGTGGAATCTGAGTTTGTGTTGATCATTGGATTTTCCTTCCAGAACTCCAAGCAGCTCATAGTTACCTGTAACAAAGAATCCTCGCAGCATTGCCAATACAAAGGCTTCACTTATGTGTACCTAAACATGTTTTAAAGCCCAGATAACTTCTCAATGAAGACCAGGACTCATTGCATCTCTTCTGCCTCTGATGCTCCCCATCCTTATTTTTGTGACATTGGAATCATACAAAAATAAGTCAGAAAGAGAATTCAAGTCATCCAGTCTATATTATTGATATCTCTTTCCTCCATGTTCAACTTGGGTAAAATCATCCCCCTCAGTACATGCAAGAAGAATCAGTTCTATAGAGACAATGAGCCCTTTTGAAAAAGAGAAGGTTGAGAATCTGCCCATACTCTTTAGGTTTTCAGGCAGTCTTGGAGAAGTGTTAGCTATTTGCATGTGGCCTCTGGTAAGAGCCAACAGGCAGAGCACCCCAGTGCTGCAGTGAAAAAATTACTTTGCCCATGAAGGACATGAACCTGTTGGAGCAATTCCAAAGGACGTCCATGAAGATGACCAGAGAGCTGAAGCACCTCTCCTGTGAAGACAGGCTGAGAGAGTTGGGGTTATTCAGCCTGGAGAAAAGAAGGCTCTGGGGAGACATCATAGTGGCCTTCCAGTACCTGAATGGGACTACTGGAAAGTTGGGGAGGAACTTTTTATCAGGGTGTGTAGTGATAGGACAAGGGGTAATGGTTTTAAGCTGGAAGATGGTAGATTAGAAAGAAATTCTTCAGTGCGAGGGTGCTGAAACATTGGGAGGTTGTGGATCCCCCCTCCCTGGAAGTGTTCAAGGCCAGGCTGGATGGGGCTTTGAGCTATACGGTCTAGTGGGACGTGTCCCTGCCCATGCAGGGACATTGGCAAGAAGGCCAGCAGCATCCTGGAATGTATTAGAAGTGGTGTGGTTAGAGGTTGAGGGGTACTCCTCCACCTCTATTCTGCCCTGGTGAGGCTGCATCTGAAATACTTTGTCCAGTTCTGGGCCCCCAGTTCAGGAAGGACAGGGAACTGCTTGAAACAGTCCAGTGCAGAGCCACAAAGATGATTTCCCCTTAAGAGGAAAGGCTGAGCAAGCTGGATCTCTTTAACTTGGAGAAGACTGAGGGGCAACCTCATTAATGTTTATAAATATGTAAAGGGTGAGTGTCCGGAGGACAGAGCCAGGCTCTTCTCAATGATGATCAGTGATAGGACAAGGGGCAATGGGTGCAAGCGTGAGCACAGGGAGTTCCATGTAAACATAAATAAATTATTTTTCACTGTGAAGGTGACAAAGCACTGGAACAGGCTGCCAAGGGAGGTTGTGGGGTCTCCTCTGGAGACATTCAAACCCCCCCTGGATGAGTTTATGTGTGATGTACTCTAGGGGATCCTGCTCTGGCAGGGGGGTTGGACTAGGTGATCTTTCAAGGTTCCTTCCAACCCCTAACATTCTGTGATTTTGTGTAATTCCACTCAGCACATGTTACTGTGGACATAGCATCATGGCCAATAAGTAAATCTTTCATTGTTAATAATGGTGAATCTTCTGTGGCAACCTATGTTTTCCTTATTGGTAACACTTCTACCAAATCTTACACTTCAAAAACTCTGAAAATGGCAAGTAAGTCTCAAGAACAATATGCTATTTTTCATTTTCCTAATAATCAGGATGTTTGAGGAATCCCTTAACTTGCCTAAGGAATATTGAGCTCTGTTTATTGCCAGTGTGAATTGAAAAATAATCTCCATTGTTAACTAATTTAATGAAATAAATGGAACTTTATTACCTAAGTCAAGCTAAGCTTAACAACTTGGCTATAAATAGTGAGCATTACAGTGTAGCTGGCACACTTACACTCCATTACTTCACTATAAATGATTAGAAGGTCATACTAAGTTAAAGCCCAACTCTTGTGGTCTCCTTTATAATTATACTGTTGCAAAATTTAACCTTATTTTGAAACTTATCAAAGTGTTTCTGTTTACTCGTTCAGAAAGAAACATCCCCACTGTGATGATTTTAGTGTACTGGATGCTATAACTGAGGAGAAATATATTTGCTGCAAGCAAGGGGTTGCTTTTACTCCGCAGAAGGGATAGCAAATCAGTTGAAGATCGGAGACACACTATGTAAGAACCACTTGCTCAGTTTGCAGAGACTAAAACTTGCTGATACCCCAAAAGTCCCTGATGTGGGAGACCAGCCCATGTTTCTTCTCGAAGATATACACTCAACTGAAAGGTCATCTCCTGAGGTGTCAGTCTTGGGTGCTTTCAAGCTATTGCCTCTGTCAGTTAAGGGGGGAAAGTATGTAGAGACAAGCTTGTTTTTTTCCAATTTAAGAAACCAAAATTTTGTGTCTCTCATTCAGAAGTAATTATTAATAATTTTAAGGAGATAAAAAGTAACATCTTGTCAATAAAATATGAGGTTTACTTCAGCACGTACTGTATTCCACACCCCTTTATGGGACTTTTACCACTTTTAAACATGACTCTTTAATTATCAAAATACTTCCTTGGTGAGAATAAGTAAAAACATTTATATCCTTGTCTCTGAAGAGAGAAAGGAAAATTTTGCAAATATGAAAAAGAAAGCACAAAGAGCAATACACTGTGCAGAGAGAAACAGTCCTTGAAAATTTCAGATGTTTTATTAACTATTTTTTTTACAAGTTTGAACCATATCTTCTTCTTTGTTTCAATCCTGGAGTTGTATCAGGTTTATTTCAAATGCATTAATCAAATACAGGCATTAATATAGACCATGACAGTGACTAAACTCACTGCTCAGACAAAATTTCATTTGGCTCTTTCTCAAGTTAGATAGATAAAGATATTTCAAAAGATGTTAGTACATAGAGCAATTCTGGCCATATACAGCAGCATATAATTACAATACCTCAAGGATTTCACTTTGATTCTTCCAGTTTTGTGGGTGCATTTCAAACTAGTACTCAAATGCCCTTTCAAATACACTCAGTAGCCTGTGAAGAAAAGAACAAAACTGCAGACAAATATACAAATTTTCACTTTCTGGACTTTCAGACAAAAAAATGTTCTGGAGTTTGGTTCCATGTCAGCAACATTTACAAGATGTTTTCATTTCATGGTGCCTGAGTGATGATTAGTGAAACGCTTCTGTTGGAATTACAGCTATGATCAGTCTGTAGTAACAGGAAGGTTTACAAATATTAGAATGAGTGGGCTGTGAGGTGAGACTAAGACATACTTCTCTTCCCCAGCCAAACTGCTGACTCCAAATTACCCTAATAACAATTGCATTGAACCAGATTGTTCCAGAGGGTTTACATTCTTAGAGTCTCTGACTTTTCTACTTTTCGTCTACAATAAATCATAGGGTGGTGTCTTAGTAGCTAAAGAGAGTGAAATGCAGCTAATAGTTTCCAAACAGATGGAAAATCTACTGGCATTCATGGTTCACAAAATCCAAGCACAGAAAGTAAAATAAGAATTGCCATTTTGAACAGTGCTATCACATCACTGATAAACATCGAGGCTCCATAAAGGGCCGTACCATTTGGTTGTATCAACAGAAACAACTTCTTTAGTAAAAGAAGACTATATACAACCTTCACTTTGATGTCTGTTTGGAGAATTAACTTGGTTTTCCTTATTTCAAATCTACTGTTCAAAAACCCTATTTCTGGAAGTTCCAAATTAAGGTAATTTGTACTAGGGACTGGAATAAACCTCCAAGCAAATTGTTTTCTCCCAACATAAACTCAAGCACAGGACTATAACCAGCCAGAAAGCTCTATGTGCCAACAGGATTCTTGATGGCTCTTGGCTATGCACTAATGCACAAGTTTTATCTACAACTTCTTAGTTTCGGCTCAACAACATATGTATAAAAGCAAGGTAAACATATCAGCAAATAAATGGTAATCCTACTTTTTAAGTCCACTACAGAGCTTTTGCATAATTAATTCTACAATTCTAAGAATGGGTGTTTCCACATATTTCTCTTTAACCAGACACATGGTATGTGCCTTTGCATTTCATAATGTTGATTTCACCCTTCGATAATTGAGTACAGTTCTGTCCCTACCACCATGCCAGAAAGGCAACAACAGCAACAAAATCATACAAAAATCACTCTATAAAAGAATGTGATTACAAGCTGTTTCCCTTGGAATTAGATAAAACTTTGGGATTTTTCCAGTTTTCTGTACAATTTTAAATGTTTTCCTACTAGGAATCTTAAATAAAATCTATACCAAAAAAAGTGCCTTCAATACTTGAGAACAGAATAACTGAGATGACAAATACTTTACACAAAGTTGTCCATTATGAGAATATCACATTTACAAGAATTTATCATCAGAATGAAGTTTTGCTAAAGGTTTTCCAATATTTTAAATGTGAGATCCAGATCCTTTGCTAATTTTAAACTTATTCTTGAAATTTGTAGCCCTTTGCATATTTTTATCGAAAGAAAATTGATTCCAGTCTTTTTCTGAAAGAAATGTGTTTTCTTTCCTATTCTTTTATCTTATATTAATTCATTAACCTCTCATATAAAATTCTTTTTACAGTGTAGCTTCAGGAATCCCAATGGGTATCCCCAAACTTGTAAGATAAATTACCTCAGGGAATGAGTCTGAGCACAAGTACACAGTTATGCATAGTTAAGAGCTGTGAGCATAAAGTCCAGACCATTAACACAGTTTTGGATCATGCCGAAAGGAACAACAGACTCCTAATCAAGGCTCAAGTATGGTTTGTGGAATTGTATGAGCTAAGGACCAGTCCCAGTGGGCAATAAGAGTGAGGCCATCTTTCTCCATGGAGGAAGAGTGTATGTTGTATGATGAGACCCTTCTCCTGCCTCTTGTGCTCAGAGGCAGAGAATGGGTCTTTCCTCACTTAATTTACCAGAATAGAGGCAGGCAGTGAATCATCTGAGATTCTCATTGTGAGCAAATATAGTCATATCTGCTGCAGAGGGCACAGGGGCCTTACTTGTCTTCTGGGAAGTTTACACAGGCTGAAAAGAAATTTGCAGTCTCTGACAGGACGATCTCCCCAGATAAAGTCTAAATACCACAAGCCAGAGGGCAGCTTAGGAAGCCTCAGCCAACACTAAACAAGCCAAAGCCACACACCACTTATATTGTTATATACACCATCTCCTGTGAAATGAAATTTTCATCCCTGTGGCTAGCCCTTGCTTTGGTTCAATACAGTTGGTCCCTATGCTGAATACCACCAGATCCAAGCAGTGATACACCACTGGGGTTCACAACCCCACACTGACATGCTTGCCCAGTTCAGCCTCCATCAGTGATAGCTTGGTCCGTAGGAGGGTGCTCTCACTTTGGAAGGGCTCTAGAGTTTCATGATGTCTACACCCACGTAGATAATCCTGTTTGTAACAAGATGCCTAGAAAGGATCAGTTCAGGAGCAAGCTAGAGCTTCTTTAAAATATGTTGTTCACATAGCCTGAAAAGCTATGTGTGCTTTCCCTAATATTAGTCCTTAATCTTCTTCCAGGCCCTCTGAACCAGTAAAAAAATTAATTGCTGTCTTCTAGAACTGAAACCATGAGCCTTTACACCAAGCTCCACACATTACACAATAATTTCCAAAAGGCAGAGCAAAGCCTCTGGGCTGTTGGGGAAATGTGAGTGCTCATCTGGGACAAAACTAAAGGCTTTGTTTTACAAACAAAGGGACAGAGAGCAGGATGGGAACAGAGTTCCTACCGAAAGTCAACAGGAATTGAGACTTGAAGTAATTCTGCATCCTTTGAAATCAGTACCCAAAAACACTTAATAAATCACAAGACCAGTGAGGGAAAGGGAAGAAAGGGAAAACCTATTCCACATTAAACTGTAATTTCTCTTCATTTCTGTGTAGGAAATTTTACTAATACTCATTTTTCCTGTGAGAATAAAAATACTTCTATTAAAACAAAAAAAGAAATCACACCTTTTTTGGCATTTACAGCTTTAAAAAAAATGATACTTCTGTCTCACATTGTAGTCACAGTGTCTCTGCTCCTGAAAACAAAGCAGGGAATCAGATTCTCACTGAATGCATTAATATTAAAAGTATTTACTCTTGAATAAAAGCAACATGGGAGAGAACAGCTAATTCATCTGAGGATTATATTTAACACTTATTTCACAATAGGGAGATAAAAATAAAAGCTAAACTACTCTTTCAAGCTGGTTGACCCGTTTTATGTCATTTTCAAATACCAAGTCCTGAGAAGACACAACCAGACCTGACACTAGCTTTTCCAGCTGACCCATGAGTCTACTCAAGAAAAAGAACACTTGCAATCTCAAAAGACTGATAAATCAACCTGTAGTCCAGAAAAAATTTACCTAGACTTAGAGGTGCTGTCCTTATATTGCTAGCCTTGTAAGAAATAAGACAGTTCCCCTAAAACTAGTTGCTTCCCGAACAACTGACCCAGGCAACTAAAAAGACATTTAGTAGTGGGTTTTTATATTTCTTCTATTTGTTGGACTGTATGCAGAACAGAGTTATGGTATGACGATATTTGGGGGTGATCTTGATAATAGAGTAGATAATAAAAAGCAGTGACTTCCTTCACTTACAAAGCAGACAGCTGCTGACTTTTCAGTCCTACAGAGAGATGTTACAGCATTACACTCAAATTCTGATCTTCTGATCAGAACTCTTTCTCTGGCCGTTTACCCAGCCATGATCAAACTTCTTTTCCTCCTCTCTCACCCTTTTATTTTCAGAGGCTTTCCTGTCTGACTCTAACAGCTGTTTGTCCTTTACAGGCTCTGTCTTCCCACAGCTTCCAGCTGCACTAACAGACTTTTCCAGCTATCTGCCCAGCCTCTGAGTCTTTCTTTTGGCTCTCCAGAATCTTTTGGCAAATCCAGAATCTCCACCTGCATCTCCGGGTCATCTCCAACACTCAGAGTGGGATCTTGCTTTAATTTTACTGGCATCATTTTTTAATAGCAATACTTACTCTTCTTTTATTTTCTTAACTTCACTGTAACAAAGGAAAAAGCTAAGAAAAACAGAAGAGAAAACAAGGATATTTTACTATAAAGCACATGATTAATAGAAGTCATAGAATCACAGAAATTAAAAGTGGAAAAAAAACCACCAGCTGTTTGGTCATCTTGTCTACCCTGCCAATGCAGGACGGTTCCCTACAGTACTTTTAAGGGCAATAAAGAATGTAGAGTTAATAATTATTTGACCTTTTACTATGGTTCACAATGATGTTACTGTACTGCTTTCCAGCCTATTTCCATCTGTGCTCTGCTTGTGTATATATACACCAAACTACTTCCCTTTTCACTGGCACCCTGAAATGTTTCCTTTCTATAACCACATTGGTCTGTAACACCCAAGCTCAGATCTTTTAGAGCACTAAATTCTTTTATCTGATCTGGACTTTATCAATCTATTGAAAGAGAAACTCGGGCTTCAAGTTGTATAATCGTAGCTTTTTATAAAGAACACAAACAATGATGCTACATTGAAGGAGATCTCATTTTACTTCTGTTGCTGAGTTCTGCCTCCTCGTAGAACCATAGAATCAGAAAACAATGGGTCTGGAAGTGAGTTCTGGACAACAACTGATTCAAACTTCCACCCAGGGCAGGAGCATGTTTAAACAGCCTCAGGATGTTCAGAGCTTCATCAAGTTGAATTCTGAGGATGGAGATTCAACGAGCCTCAGGAGGAAGAATTTTTTCTTTCTACCTGATTGCAGCTTCCTGTCTAGGAGTAGCAAGAACAACGCTGCTCCCTGAGGAAAAGCAAACCCCCAGGATGGGCAGAACAGAACAGGTCAATTGACAGCTTTAGACAAAGCAAGATGGCCACCATTAATCCTACTGGGATTAACAGAAGACAAAAAAAGGAGAGAAATATACCTACAGTGTAGGTCTGTAGTCCATCCTGGAGAACAAGCCAATAAACTGGGACTGCAGGAGGCAGTACTGTACCTACAACATAGCTCAGGAAAAACCTGAGGGCTCAGACCTGACTTAATTAAGTCCCCGATCACGTTTTGTAGGTGGAAGCGTCAGTAAAGCTGGTCAGCGACATTACACCATATTCGTGTATTCACTTGCTCTTATTTATGTCCATTAGTTCTGTTCCTTTCCCTGATAACTTCTGAGCAGAGTCTACCTTCACCTTTTCTAAAAGCAATCACTCCCTTGGTAGGCAAGGGCACTGATTAGCCGTCTTTTCTTTCGCAAAACGCAGCTCTCTCAACATGTCATACAGAATGTGCTACAGACTGCAACCATTCTGATGGCCCTCTACTGATCTTGCTTCTGTATGTCAATATCTTTCTTGGTTTGCCTTTTTCCAGTCACAAAATGGACACAGTACTCCATATGTGGTCTCATGAGCGACAGAGAAGAATTGCCCAAGTTACTGGCTATCCTTTTGCTAATAGAGTCCAGTATGCACCTGTCCTTAATTGCTGCAATGACACATTTTGACTCCTGGTTAACTTGTCCACCTAGATCACACACACACAGACATTTTCTGCAAAGCTGCTTTCTATCCAGTCAGCACCCAGCTCTTTTTGCATGACTTGAGCTAATTAGAGGTGCAAGACCCTGTGCTTTCCTTTGTTGAACTTCATAAGGTTTCTATTAGCACATTTATCAAGCTTCTCAAGATCCTTCTGAATGGCAGCCATGCCCTGTAGTGTATTTATTGGTTACAACACATTGGTGGTATCAGTAAAGCTGACGAGGATGCATTTCATTCCACCACCCAGACATTAACGAAGACATTGAATGGTAGTGACCCTAGTGAACCCTGAAGAATGGGATTCATAACCACTCCTCAGCTGTATTTCAAACTGTTGATCACTGCTTTTTGAGCCCAGTGATCTCTTGTGCCATAGCCAACCATCATGTCCATATCCATTCTAGCTACATGGATGCTATGAGAGACCATATTGAAGGCTTCGAAGTGAAAAATATCCTCTACTCTTCTTTTAATTTTCCAAGCCAGTCATCTCCTTAGGGAAGACAATCTTGTTGGCCAGACACAATTTGCTCCTGCAAAATCCACCCTGGGAGTTCTTTTCCTACATGGGGCTGGAATTGGCATCCAGGAGGATACAGCCCATAACATTCCCAGTGACTGAGACTGGTCTGAAAAGACTCTTCTTACCCTTCTAAAAGGGGGATATGACATTGCTCTTTCCACCTGTCAGAAAATTCCCACAATTCCATGTCCTTTCAAAGATGATTACACTATTCCAGCAGCCAGGTCCCTCAGGTACCCCACATACTTTTGTGTAGTTTGCTTAAGTGCTGCCTCAGTTTTCATCTATCATGGGTGATGGTACCATCTTTAGTTATGGTACCACCTTCAGTCACTCAGAAATGATATGGGGTACCCTAGTGGACTTTCACCCAGATAGCATTTTTCAGTTCAGTTTCCAGTTTCTTTTCTCACAAAACGTGTTCTTGCACATAGTCTAGTTAACCACAGAGGTTTTCAGGGGTGCATTGTCCTTGTGCCTGAGCAGAACTGGGTACCATGGGCAAGAGCAGAACTCATATAAACTGTAAGGCTGGTTCTCCCACACAAACCGTACCTTTACGTATTTCATAATTTTAGTTTCAGCTGTTATTCTAACCTGTTGTCAGTTTCACAGCAAAATTACACAGTGGTAAAGAGCTTTCATTTGAAGAGAATTTTTAGGAAGCAAAAAGAAAGATGGCTGGTGGCTGTGATTAAGAGCACAATTCCCCTCAATATTCTTACCTAAAGCTACTCAAACATCATTCATTATCATTTTCCTGCAGTTTCTTAGCTAAGACCTGACAAACCACTAAGGTAAGCATGTGCATGTAATAGCATGAAAAACTGGTTATTGAATACTTTGTGTTGTGCCCTCCATAGCTACTACAAAAGCCTCTCCCGGGAGGAGAGGCCCCCAGGGTTTGCTATTGCTTGTGTGCAGAAAGTGTTAGCCAGTGTAGTAGCCCCCTGTGTTATTCCTGACACAGGCACAACCATGACTTCTGTGTCAGGTTCCTGCCAGCATCACATACACTGAAACTTTTCATTTGCTCTTTCTTTCTCTGCTAATGCTACTGTCATTATGGTTCGCACAAAGCAGAACCGCGGGGCTGCCAGAGTATCAAGATATGTTGCTGTTGTGCTGGGATATGATAAAAAAAAATAATAATAATTTTGAAGCCAGGTCTTTCTGTAAAGTACAGATAAAATCCATATTCTTGTGATGCTCTGAGTGCGAAATAACTTTACACTATGTTCTCCCAGATAAACTGTAATGTTAATAACTTTGAATAATACAATAGTTGAATCTTATTTATTACACTGCTATATTCCCATTCATATATTGTATAATGGTCAATGCAATTAATGTAAACACAGAAATCACAGAAATAAATCCAGTCATTATTTTTCTGGGACTAGTGTAACCAAATGTGTTTTTGACACAGAGAAAAAAATATAACTGCTGACAATCACTATGGCACATTACAATCATATTTGTAGAATCATAGAATGGTTTGGGTTGGAAGACACCTTAAAGATCACTCAGTTCCAACCCAGGGACACCTCCCACTAGACCAGGTTGCTCAAAGTCCCATCCAATATCTCCTTGAACATTTCCAGGGAAGGGACATTCACAGCCTTCCTAGACAAGTTGTTCCAGTGTTTCACCACCCTCACACCAAAAAATGTCTTCCTAAATTCTAACGTAAATCTACCCTCTTCCTTCTTTGAGGCATTCCCCAAAAGTCTGTGAGAATCTTCTCTGACATCAGTGCAAGGGCTGTCACCTCAGGAAGCTACAGGAACTCCATAAAGCTTAAAAAGTTTGGTATTATGTGTTATATCTGGTAAATGTTGCCTTTATGACATTAATTTTAAAAAACAATTTCTACCAGAAGAAACAGATGTATTTGCTAAGAGACAAACATACCCCAATCTTTTACAAATCTAATGGATATAAGAGGCAAACACATTTCAAGAGTTTCAGGTGCTTGGCATTTTTACTCTGGACTTGCTGAGACATCATCTTTAGTGACAGTTTTGTCTGTGTACAAACTGAATAGAAACTAAACCTGGGCCTCAAAATTGGGCCCTGCTGTTTTACTTTTTGCCGATCCATTGGAAACATGACGTTTTTCCACTGGTTTTGCCAGGAGTGGGAATTCTGTTTCATGCTCAAGTGGAAAATTCTTCCCAACCCTGCTAGGTACGGTGGGCCTCAAAATTTTAACAAGTAAATAAAAAAAAATAAAATAAAATATTTTAATAGGCAAGGAGCTCAAAACTTTTCATTGATTTGTCCAGAAGCATTTTGTTATATCAACTTGCAATGTTCCTGTAAAAGGTGCTTAATATGTATTTTTGCCTTGCCAAGAAGGTTTTTTCATATAGTTCATTAAAATGAGGCGTCTAGCAGAGACTTTTATGATCTACATTTATCTGGTAAAAAAAGGCTGAGTAAATGGTTCATTAATATGCTGAATCAAAACACTCTAAAAAAAATGAAAGCTGTTCATGCCAGACCTGAACGCATTAGTGCTTCCAAACCATAGCCTTAAACTTTTTAAATATGTCATTCGTTTAGTAATTTTTTCCACATGTTTGCTACCTTCCATGTCAAAAAAATGCTGCCTTGCTCCATACACATTCTTCCTGCCTGCTTCTAGTAGCTAAAATGCACCCTGTAGTATACCTTTTTTTCATAGCTACTGAGAGTTGAGTAGATCCATTTTATACAGTTTTTTAAAAATAGCAAACCATCCTAGGCAGGGTGTTCAGATGGTTCTAATAAGCAACACTCCAAAGAGTTCAAGAAACTGTACTAATACAGACCAGCTGAGGATCTGGCCCCCTTTATGTCAGAAGAGAATTAAAACAATTTTTCTTGGTCTTTCTTCAGCTCTTTAATATGTGAAAAAAAGGATGATATTCAGTCTTTGTGAAATTTATCCCCTCTCAGAAGCAGTTTGTGCCAGCCTGTGCACCAATGTAGCATGTCCTAAAGAACTTATATTCCTGTAGGCAAACCTTGCTTTATTCTATATCTTAATGAATCCCTTCAAAAGTGTAGAAAGCTGATCCCAAAATTAAAAGCCAAAATTCCTGTAAGGTTTGATGGGGAGCAATAGAAATGTTGGTGGTGTCACTGACCTTACTAAATTTATTCTCTAGCCCCATACTAGTACATACGGTAGACTGGAAAGAGATTCCTCATGTCAATTGGATGTAAAGCCACAGCAGGGTATATAAGAAGGTTGTATTTTGGGCAGGCAGTTGCAAGATTAGTCCTTGCTTGGGGAAGATCATCAACCATGTGATAGTAGTAGCATCTCTAGGGACCCAATGTGAAGTACAGTGTATTCAGCATTATACTAATGGGAGTCACCTTTTTGGGATCTACTGGATCCACTAGTTTCTGGAACTACTTCATGTCCCGCCACTTTGGAGTGTAGGCAGAATAAAATTGCATTTGCCCACAATATACAAAGACACATATCTAGTAATTCATGATCCTACTGAGTTTTTATGGAATGGAAATGTAAGCTCCCAGCCTGGTAAAACATTCAGGCCCTAGACTACATTTCAGAATATAGGCAGCCAACGAGACTGTATGCCTGCTTTCAGTAAAGTACACAGTTAAGTACTCTTCTGGACTGGGGCCTCAAATAATCATGTTCAGGCCATATTCCAGACTAAGTTATGGCCAACACATTCTGCCTATGTCAAATGCTATTGCCATTCCTTATTTCCCTTCCTCTGAACTAATAAGGGGTTAAATGATTGGGGCAGAGCAGTTCTGCTGCACAGCTGACTCTATTCTGGTAATTGTAAAAGAATCTCTACACATCTCAGCTGGAAAGATTTGCATACATGTGTTGCTATATTCAACTGGTAACTTAAGGTAGTGAGAATATGTGTGAGGAAAGGGAAAGGACAAGTGGGTCTCCCATATGGTAGAACAATTTTGTTTCTTTTTAAGGAACTCAAAGAAGAACTGCCAAGTTCCAGTCACAGAGCTGAAGTAGCTTTGTTCATTGCTGGAAAAAAAAAATATATATATAAAAATATATTGGACAGCTGAAAGTACAGTGGTTACTCCCTCTGTCTTCTCCTGCCCATCCCTCCCTGTCCACAACTACTTTTTTACTTCAAACAATAAGAGTCTCTCTATTGATGTAGCTCTTCTGGTTCTTCAGTACCAGGAGAGAGAACCTCTACTAGTTGCCACAATCACAGAATCCTGATAAGGTCATTTGTGTTCCTTCTCTAGCAGACACATAATGCTGATAACCAGTGTGAATGAGAGGCACTTATTAGTGAGCAATGCCTTTATGCCACACTACAAGGATGCTGTACATGAACAAAGCTGTCGTATATTGAACATGAACCCCTGATTCATCGTTCTTTGTTCATCTCTACCCTGTCACTGAGGTATCTTTTCTTCATTATTGCTTCTTCTCTAAATTCTCTATCCCTGCTGCTCCATGGTTAACTAGGCCGTATATATGTCAAGTCTTCCAATGAAAATGAACAGGGTGTAAGACACCCTGTCTGCAGCAGTGCTTGCATCCCACTTCCACCTGCTTGCTTCTGATTTACTAGTGGGAATTCCTGTGTGAGTTGGTCAAGCAGGTTTTAGTGCTTAGGAAATTTCAGACTTTAGAGGAAGAAGTTAGGAAACAGGATGAAGAACAGAGGAGTTGAGCAGGAGATTATTTTTAAAAAGAGACAAGAAAAACGTGAAGAGATTAGGAGAGGCAGTAGCAAGGAATAAAGAGGAGAGCTGGCTGAAAGGAAACTGCAAAGAACTATCTACCAGCATGAGTGTTTTTTAGAATGATTCAGGCATGCTGACCATCAGAACAAGAGTAACACAGGAAGGGAGAGATGTAGAGAGGCCAAATGAGCCTTCAGGATTGAAGCAGTATATTTGAAAAGCTGGAAAAAACTTGAAGCAACATATTTGAAGAGCCCCTTTTATAGAGAATCTTAATTTCAAATAGGAACTTCAATATCTCTGCTGACAGCAAGAGAAAGATGCTCACCTCCTTTTTCTGGTATCAAAATCTAGTAATGGATACAAATGGAAAATATTAGGAAGGCTGGAGTAACTCTATTATTGCTGCAACAGTGACAAATTTGGCCAACAATGAACAGAACTGGCTGTGACTCTCACAAATCAGCCTTCCTGGTGGTAGGTGAGTAGTAGTCCCAGCTGTAATAAGGGCTAAAGAGGCATATGAACAGGAAAAGAAATAAACCAAAAGTTTAACTAAACAACATAGTACATCAAGAAAAGAAAAGAAAAGAAAAGGGGGAAAAAAAAAAAAAAGAGAGAGAAAGATCTTGGTTTGAATTCAGGGTAAAAGTTCAGGTCGTTCTTACTGTAACTGAGCCATTTCACACAAACCACTTGCAACCGTTCTAATGGTCCCCTTATACTTTGTCATTAAAATATCTTCAAGTGAGTCAAAATCTGATATTTATTCAGGTAAATTGCACTCTTTTCGATAAAAATCTCTTCAATTTTTTCCCCATCCGTTCATTCCCATTTTTACATCAAATGGACTGAAGCCCTTGGTAGATGTTCAAGAGTTGGATTGACAATGTAACTTAAGCATTACTTAAGCACTGTAATACAAGTCCCTATTGATGGGAAGGATCATCAACCACAAATTAAAAGTCTAAGTTTCTTTTATAAAGTTAGGTACTTCCAGACAATAGTGAAGAGGCAATGAATGAACAAGGGAAAATATCTCATGCAGTCAACAAGAAATGCCAACATGGTATGTAAATCAAGGAGAGAAAAGAAATAAATCTATATCTTCAAGAGACTAGGAGAGTGTGCTAGCACTGAATAACTACCACCACTGCCTGTTTGATAAAGAACACAGTGGCATTTGGTATGTTGACCATGCACCCAGCGTTTTGATTTTCTCAGGCTACACAGGCAGAGGAACAACTAATCTGTGGATCATCAAAATGCTTGACTGTGAGACAGGCACCCCATTACTAGGGCCTTGCTGAGCACAGTTCAAAAAAGAAAAATAAACATTTAAGGAATGTGGACACTGAAGACAGGGGTAACTACCAAGTTCAGCTTCCTGCAGGATCGAAACTGTTCTAGAGGAATTCTAGTATCAGTCCTGTGGAGGTGTGCTGGTTTGTTTCTGGCATGGTGGGGTGGCTCCTGTAAGAAGCTACTAAAAGCTCCCCCAGCTTAGATGGCCAAGGCCGAACCATTAGAGAAAGACAATAGATGTTCCTCTCTGATTAACGTATGAAAGAACTGATGTACGACCTGAGAGCAGAGAGCAAAGTGGAAGAGCTGAGCTGGAGAGGTGAGAGAAGTGCCAAAGGGGAGATCCTGAGGTTGGCGAGGAAGAAGGAGAAGGAGGTGCCCAAGCAGAAGTTTCCCTGCAGCCCGTGGTGAGATGGCAGGCTGTTCCCCTGCACTCATGGAGGAACATCCAGAGCATCCACTGAAGGCACCAGGAAAGGCAAATGTGGACCTGCAGCCTGTGGACTTAGATCTGAGGATCTGCAGCTTTGGAGGACCCCATGCCAGTGGAGGTGACAGTTTCCAAAGCAGCCCGTGATGCGGGGGGAAGCCCGCATTGAAGCAGCCTGCTGCTGAGGGACTGCATCTCATAGGAAGGATTCATGTCAGAAAGGTTCGTGGAGGACTCTCTCCCATGGAAGGAACCCTATGGGGAAGCAGGAGCAGATTGTAAGGAATCTTCCTGAGAAGGAAGGAGCAGCAAGAACCACCAGCTCTAAACCCCATCCCCTGTCCCCATGTGCCGCTGGGGGGAAGGAGGGAGAGAAACCGGGAACAAAGTGATTTGGGCCTGGGAAGAAGGGAGGTAACATATTTAAGTACTGCTTTTTGTGTTGTCTGTGTCCTGGGTGCTTTTGATTAGTGTGAAATTAAATTATTATTTTTTTCCCACGTTTAGTCTGTTTTATCCATGATAATAAATGGTGAGAGAAACCCTCCTTGTCCATTGACTCGACTCATGAGCTTCTAGTTGGCCTTTGTCCTCTCAGTCCCAGTGTGATGGGGGGTAGGGGGAAGGTGAATGAGCAGCTGGTTCTTTGTTGTTGGTTAGGCCCAAGCCACAACAATGGGTTAGATTAATTAAACTCTACATTGTTGGAGTATTTAGCTCTGAGAGGCATTTGGTCAAGTAGAAGAGTGTAAATACTCTTTCATATGGACAATATCCATTTCTTCTGCAACATTTTTGTTAGCTGTCTGCTTTCTCTACAATCTTTCTCAGTAGATGCAACTACACACACAGTCATACCCCGAGGAAGAAATGCTGTCAGCTTTCACACAGAGCTTCTGCTTGTTGGCACTGACTGTACCAGAAGCTGTGCATGGAAACAGTACATTTTCCAAAGCTGGAAACAACTATTTCATGCAGACTATTACCCCAAAGTACTATTTCTATGCAAGTATCCTTGGGAGAAAATTTATTTCTTTCTTTGTTAAATCATTTGGTTTGGTTGCCTGGAATCAACTGGAAGGTCCCACGTCTAAACCTATTTAATCTGATATTTAGCCAGATAGCTTGCTCTAATGCAAACAGTATTTTTCAACATAGCCTAGCATTAGAAACAATCCAGTCCCTTACAAGTGAAGGAGTTCAGCTCCTACCAGTTTGGGGTGTGAAGAAAATAGTCAAGCCTCCCCTTTCTTGGAGACACTCTTTGTTTTGCCATTTTCATCTGCAAAGGTTGTACACTGGTTCAGTCAGAACAGTCAAGACAGTGACTCAAATGGATAAGTGGATTGATAGGATAGCAAATTAAGCAAAGAAAACACAAGTATGGAAGAGCCAGAAAAGAGACCCAGACTATGGAAGCATATGCAGGCTCAGTGTGTTACTCTTACCAGGAGTACAAGATGATAGGAAGGATGGACCAAATCTATGGTATCTTAGAAAATCCAGGGGGCTGATTCTCCTTTTTGAAATCACAGTTAATACTAATAAAGCCAGTGAGCTACACAGGTCTAGAACTAATGTGACAAAGACATAATCATCCCTTGGGAGTGTAATTTAGATCTGAATTTGATGATGGAAAGGAAGCCAGTGAAATGACAAAGGACAGAGGTGATATAATTCCTGAAGAAAAGCATGATCTAGCCACACCATTCTGAATTTTCTGTACTTTAAAGAACTGACATTTAAATGGAAAGAGGAAAATAGAAACTGAAATAGTCAAGAGCATGAGTGTCTAAAGCTTCAATAAAAATTTCAGCTGAGAAATCTGGCACCTAGTCACCAGCTAAAGGCTTATAATGAGTAAAATGTGTTAGTTGTCATTTTCTGCACTATATGTGGCTTTCAGTTTCATGATACTTGTCTTTGCACAACTTCACACAACAGATGAGCAGTTGTCTTTTTCTGGTGACCATGACTGCAGTTCCATCACAGCTCATGGTTTCAGCAAGAGACTTGCTCCTTTGTCTCCTCCTTCTCCACTTCCCCTTCACTTTGCAAATAACTTCTCACATCACAAGCCCATCTGTACAGCCTCTGTGGGAACTCCCATGGCAGAGGTAACTTGCTGGCTCACCCTATGACCTGCTTCCCTGTGCCAGGACCAGTGGTAAACGGAAAGACCATGGCACTCAGATGCATTTGGACTACATTACAGACCTAACATCCTGCCAGAAGACATGCTCAATTCACCTCCAACTTAATCCTGTGGCTTATTCTATTTAGTAAGAGAAAGCTTATTAAATATTCAGTCTGCCTTCTATAATAGCACCTCAAAAGGTCTTCCAACAGAGTGTATATAAATAACTTGAAATAATTTTTATCTTCTTTATGTACCTCCACCTGACACAGCCTTAACTTCTGTCACGCTTTTTGCTTTTTATACTCTTTCTTGCATTTTGTACTATTTCATACTCTTGTTTCAAGTTATTTTTCTTGAAAGTCTGCACTATATGCATGACACCCCCACCATGGCATTGCAGCAGTTCCCAGGCAGCTTTTTACCATGAATATACAGATAAATGAATTAGATCTTTTCTCTTCTCCTGCCGTCATTTATACCACCAGTTCTCCTGTCTAATTAACCCATCCCTTTAATTGTCTCTCTCCAGAAATGTTTCTTACTTTCTGAGGGGAAGAACCAAGGAAGCTCTAGAGCTCTGCTGAAAGAAGTATCTAAACCTTCAATGGCTCCCATTATCATCTACCACCAGAAGAAACATGCTGTTGTGCTGTTTTGTGGGGGAAACTTTGTTGATGCTGGCAGTCATCTTTCAATGAGGAAAGATGTGAAGTTCTTACTGAAGTTCAGAACACTAAACTGTGGGAGCCACCACCTAAACATAGCCCACTTGCAAAACCTATGACACAATAAGCTAATGAATCCTAGGGTGTTTCAGTGTGTGTTATTTAATGAGGTACATGAAATACAGAAACAGATTGAAGCAATTGTGAGAGAGACCAAAAAAAAAAAAAAAAGGTCAAGGAAAAAAAAAAAAATTGGTCCTGGGAAAAGGAAGGGAGTGAGCACTTCTTGGGCTGGGTGCTTTCAGAAAAGAGTGTTTGAAATGGCACTGCAAGAATCTGCCTTCTTAACTAGTTTATTCCAGGATTTGGGTGGTCATTTATACCCCTGAAGACATAGAATAACAAGAAAACATGATGAAGCCTAATGCTCCTCAGCCCTGAGACTTTTGTCTCTTTTGTTGATAAATGTATCACAGAAGTCACCTTTGCTACTGCAATCTGAAATTTAACATTTGTTTCTTCAGAAGCCCTTCAAAATATCCCCATGTTCGGAGAGGGGTGAGTTGGTCAGTTTTCTGAGTGACTTGTTTTCTTTCAGTGAAAATCTTTTGGCATGATAGAAAATCTACCACAAACCTGACTTTTCCATAGATATTTTGGCTTTTGACACCCTTTTAAAACAAAAAAAAATTACTATCTATGCTTTTCATCTACCAGAAATAAAGCTTTGGAAGGCAAAACTCTTTTTATTAAGAAATTGAAAATGATGAGACAAACCACACATATTTCTAACCATAACCATTCCATTTGAGCAATAGAAAAGAAAATATGAAGGTTGGTGCACCTATTCATCTAAGTAAAAATACAGTCAGGAAGAGGCTGGCTCTTTCCCACAGGCATGCATTTCCATTCCCTGTACCTGCCTCTTTTCTTGACAGAAAATGTATTTAGATTATAAACACTACAAACAAGCCAAGTTCTTTTCTCTCCTAAGACACAGTAAATCAGGAATTAGTTAATTCCATTTATTGCATATTACAGATTTGAACCAGGGAAAATCTGAACAGAATTTGGCTGCATGTCTCAGGTGTGGCTTCATTTATGACTACATTGTTAACATGGTAATGATGAAAGAAGCCAGACAAAGACTTTCTAGACTTGAATTGTATTGTCCTGACAGAGAGGGACAGAATGATATATTTTCCCACCTAGTTGGCAGTCATAGCACTTTGTGGGAATGACAAAATATGTTCTTCAGTGGAGGAGAGAGGTAGGCTGGGAAAGATTAGTGGAGTCAGAGCAGTCAGAGCAAGGCAGAGGATAATGGTGACATAGAGGGGCTGGGAAATGTCTGCAAGGAACTAAAGATTGAGTCTTGCTCTCTGCTCCATTTGCTTCACCAGCCTTCCCCCCACGGCCTGCCTCCAGCCCATCTGTCTTTCCTTGGGTGGGTGAAGAGGCTGTAAGCATCTACCTGCATGAGGAGCAGGAGGACATGTAAGGCTTTTGACCAAATATCTGAGTCCGGTCAGTTTTGTTCTGCTAAACTGTGAGAGATACAATGATCCGATTCACTCGGCCACTTGCAGCACTCCCAGACTTTACCTCAGTTCCCACCAATATGGAAAATGTGTGTCTACTCAGGAGACAGAATAAATGAAGAGAGGGGGAAAGGAGGAGAAAAGTGAGGTCTTTTCACAAAATCATACAGTCACAGAGTGGTTGAGGTTGGAAGAGATGTGTGGAGGTCATCTGGACTAATCCTCTCCTCAAGAAGGGTCATCCTGAGCCAATTGCCCAGCACTATGTCCAAATGGCTTTTTAATATCTCCAAGGAGAGAGACTTCACAACTCCCCTGGTTGGTTAACTCACATTAATGCTTGGTCACCCTCACAGTGAAAAAGTGTTTCCTGATGTTCAGAGGGAACCTCCTGTCTTTCAGTGTGTGCCCATTGTCTCTTGTCCTGACACTGAGCACCCATGAAAAGAGCCTGGCTCCATCCTCTTTGGTTTTCCCTTCAGGTATTTATATATGTTGATGAGACATCCCTGAGTCTTCTTTTCTCAAGGCTGAACAGTCCCAAGTTCTCTCAGCCTTTCATCACAGAACAGATGCTACAGTCCCTTAATATCTCTGTGCTCCTTCATTGCACTCTCTCCACTATGTCCATGTCTCAATTGAACTGAGGAGCCCAGAACTGGACATAGCACTCCAGGTGTGGCCCCATGAGTGCTGAGGAGATGGAAGGATCACCTACCTCCACCTGCTGACAACTCTCCTCCTAATGCCTCCCAAGATACCAGTAACCTTCTTTGCCACACAGGTACATGGCTGGCTCATGTTAATCTTGGTGTTCACCAGGATCCCTAGGTCATTTTCTGCCAAGCTGCTTTCCAGCTGGGTGCCCCCCAGTATGTACTAGTGCCTGGAGTTGCTCTTCCCTGGGTACAAGATGTTGCACTTTCTCTTATTGGACTTTATGAGGTTCCTTTCATCCCATTTCTCCATTCTGTCAAGGTCCCTCTGAATGGCATCATGACCCTCTGACATACCAGTCACTCCTCCCAGATTTGTCTCATCTGCAAACTCGTTGAAGCACATTGTGCTTCATTAGTGAAGATGCTAAATAGGCTTAGACCCCATAGTGACTCCATGGAAATACCACTATGGTGACCAGTACCACCACTGGCAGGGTACACTCCTAGTTACTTACTTTTATTTGAAGACCTTCCCAATCCCAGCAACAAAGAAGAAAAGAAAGTAACATGGCTAACATGCATCTCCTTTCCCACCTACCCCCTGTTCTCAGCAGCAGCAGGAAGGAAGGGGGCTGAGGGGCAGGGGGAGAACAGTGAGAGCCATGCAAGCAGAGGAGCCAAAGCTGCAAGAGCTGGTCTTGGAGCTGTAGATTAAGTATGGTGTACTATTAGGCAATTATTTCTTTTGGCTTTGCTAATGTTTTGTCCTAGTGTCTCATTATGAAGTGACACCAGTGAAGTGCATTGAGCAAACCACAACTGCACTCTGCAACATGTATCTTCATTGCATAATCTGTGAGTAATGACCGTGTTCTCTGCAGCTGTTCTCACACAAGTCAAAAACATAACCCCTTGACTGCTGCTGAATGTACTCATATTCCCACGTCAAGTCGACACATACTAAACACCACAATGACGCATGGAAAGGTCTCGTAACAGTGTTTCCTGTCGTTGTGGCTGTAACAGTGGATTACCAAAACACTGACCTCCAGTGGCCAAACCAGAAGACAAATGTGTAACCCATATGGGTGTTTCTCTTCTCAATGCTCCGAGTTGTGTGATGCAATTATTCTCATGAAAGAGTTGAGCATAGGGCATATTTCCTTTCTGAGTTCTTACCTTACAGCCCGGGCCTGCCACGAGGCAGGGTCTTGGCTGGAGCACATGGTACAAGATGGCACGGGGGCTTATTTTGTTTACAGAGTGAATGCTCATAACCAACAGCTGGACAAAATTGTTCACAAAGTTTGCAGCAAAGGCTGCTGCTAAAAATAGTATATTTTCAAAGGCTCTAATGGCCTAAATTACTAGTAACTTTTTTTCTGTTCTGAAGGCACTCACCCATATGTTTGAACTGCTTTGCCTCCAGAGTCCTTGGTGGTTGCCAGAGAAATATAACTGGGATAGACCAGATTTTCTGTGATTTGTCCTATGGTCCCGGCAAAAGGCTGAGTCCCTCAGAACAGCAAGATGCCAGAAGAAACTATAATGCTTTGGGCTGGGCACATGGCAACATTTAACAAGCAATTGTTACAATTAGAACAATGAGGTAGGGCTTGAACAAACTCTAGATGTGCTCATGTGTCTTTAAGCAGCCCCAGCTTTGGTTCACTGTACACTTACATGATAATTCCACATCAATACTATGATGTGGTAGCTCAGCACAGCCAGCCCAGGGAAAATCTAATGGACTCCACCTATTGCCTCATAAGCCAACAAAAGAGCTCACACTAGAGCCTTT
>NW_009952893.1:7147070-7157960 GCF_000747805.2 Chaetura pelagica | reverse complement strand
TGCTTCCAAGGGCTCAAGCTGGGACAACCTGGTGTGTGTTTCCCATGGGCATGCAGCAAACCCAGGGCTGGAGTTCTAGTCTAGAAAGCAGTTGTCCAATTTAAAAGACTAAATCCTCACTTTAACATCCACATTTAACTGAAGAACAGTGAACTTATAGCTTTTGTATGATCGGAACCTCTCAAAAATGTAATCTAGACACATTAAAGATTATAAAAGTGTTAATCTTTTGTGAATTTTAATCACAAGTAGTGAACTGGAGAAGAAATGGCAAAAATCCCAGGAGGCTGTGTTACTGCTTATCTCAGTTTAGATACTTTGCATTTAAATTCATAGGTCAATGGGAAGTTACAGTCCTCTGTCAACCAAAAATTTAAAGATCTCAAAAGGCTTTGAATTTGATTATGAGATGATAGCAGATACACACCTGGAGATGTTCCAAGTGACATTGTATTTTCCCAAGTTTTTTTCCCTTCACTCTTACTTCAGTGGGAGAATCTTAGAAACAGCAGATTTTTATTACATGTAGTTGCAGGAGGGTGCTTGCAGAACTGATAACATCTAAGCACTTAGAGTGGTAAACTCTGAAGAACAGCTCTGAGACACAAAACTCTCCGTTTATTCTGATATATGTGTATACACAGTGCAGTTGCAGACAGTGCGAGGGTACCTGAGCTCAAAAGCCCTCCATAAGACAGTCACCTGCATGAGAAGCAATATAATGGCAACTGGTACTCAGCATTCCTGGAGGTACCAACCTTGTTTCCAGCTGACCGCAGGCTCAGACACCATGCTGTCCTAAGATATACTCCACAACAAAGCCTGCCCTGCAGGGCTATGCTGACACCACACCAGGAGAGGAAAAGAATATGCAGCAAGAGAGGGAAAAGTGCAGCTGAAAGATGCTTGAACTGAACATGTGCAAAGGCACTTGTATCCTAAGCATAATTGCTCTCTCCCCCTGTATTTGTACATAGATGAGATAGTCACTAAATTTAGTAGAAAGTGTATTAATGTTTTAAAATCAGGAAGTAAAACATTCTCTCCATTCTTCAGTATTTACTTTTACGGATTCTAATGTACATTCAAAACCAGGTTTCAGACACAAGGACTGTCAATGATTACAGGGTTCTTTCCCTTTTTCCTAGAATTGTCTTTCATGTAATGCTTTCCAGACTAGCTCAGATTTTCATAAACAGTGTAGTGAAACTGTAATACTATTGCTGCAGGTTTGTTGAGAGTAAAGACATATTAACTCTGGCTGGCTGTTGGCTTGGCAAAATTTGCCAGCTGTATGATGCAAGGTCACTCTTTTGCTTTTTTTTTTTTTCTCATTTTTCTTTTCTTTTTTTTTCCCCAGCACCATCCAAATCTCATTCTCTTTTCCAGAGTATTATAACTTTTGCCATTTTTTTTTCCAGTGCATTTAGCGTAACATATCCCTGAAGCAAAGAAACAGCTATATTTTGACATTTGGCAAAAACAAAGCATAGAGAATAATGATTCAAAAACAAAGACAATCAAACTTGTCTTCTGAAAGGTGCACAAGGAAAGAATACTGATTTGTGTAGGCCAAGGTTTTCCAATATGCAGACCTAGAATTTTCCACGGAATGAAAAGTGGTCCTGGTCTGCATCACCATATCACACATTCTGAGAGTAAGGAGGAAGATCTCATGAGGAAGATCTAAACAAGAGGCATTCAGCTCTACTATTTACTCACTTCTTTTTTTTTTTTCATAATACTTCAGTCAGAAGTAAGTGGTCTCACTAGAGGAGAGAAAGGATTGCTAGCTGATGTGTTATTCTTCAAGTATCATACATATATAATCTCCCAAGAAAATAAACTTGGCATTCTTACACTTCCTTAATGGATTCATAGTGCCATCATGCCCAAAAGTAAGGGAAGGTTGGAAGAATCTGAAATAAGTTGTGGAAAGAAACTCAGAGGGACAATACAAAGGCACAGATTTCCAATTTAATTAAAGGCTATGAAGCTTTTTGCTGGTAGATGAGTGTTTGAATTAATGTGTTCGTAAATTGAGCTGGACAGGGAAATGAATTTCCATTCTGTGGTAATTTCCAAATTACCAGAATATTTTTCATCCTGCTTGGGGAGGAAAAGCCAAACACTTGAAAATTTTCACAGAACTGAAGCCCAGCCATATTTAGTTTCAGCAACTCTTACACACAAGGTGTTTCCAAAATGAAATGTGTTTCCTAAGATTGCTGGCAGTTACCAATTGGATCAAACACAACTTTTGTTAATAGTAAAAGTAACAGCTGTGTGTTACTGAATAGTAGTCTAAAATGGGTTAGTTGTGGGTTTCTGCAAACCAGCATGTTATTGTTGTGCCAATTGCCATCTGCAATTCCTCAGACCCCTGCCCCAGAGAAGCTCAGACTGTAAGGGTCCACAGCTGTGTGACTCAGCAAGCCTGGAACCTTCAAACTGAGGTCATTCCTGCAGTAGCACTGGTTCAGTGACATGGCACCTGGAAACCCATTGCAGAGTTCTCATCTGCAAGCACAGAGATCCCTGCTCTCTGGGTGCAGTTCTGCGGGATGGACAGTTTCTACAGCTATCTGGAAACCCTGGGGCTCCCCAGTCCTTGGTCCATCATTTAGATGCCTGCCATTGTGACAGGAAATGGACTGACCAGAAAAGCTGGTAGGTTTCTAACCAAAGTCTGCCCAGCATATAACATTCAGATCCCACCTGTCACCCACTAGGGTGTAGGAAAGGTCTGGCCAGCTGCTTCCCCACACTCTTTGCCACCCTCTCTACTAGAAATACTGGAAGCACCATACCACAGCTGAATCCAACTCATTTGTTCTGGCAGCCTGCTCCTGCTCCTTTGGAAAGGATGCTTCTTAAGAGCACCCATTTATCCAAAAGTGCTGCACAGAAATAAAACTTACCAAACACTTTGAAGTCGACAACATGAAACCAGAAATGGTACATAGAATGGAATGAAATGGAATAGAACTATATCAGTTTGAAGGGACCTACAATGGTTAACTAGTCCAACTGTCTGACTAATTCAGTGCTGACCAGAAGCTAAAGCATTGCTATTAAGAGCTGTGTCCAAATGCCTCTTAACACTGACAGGCTTGGGGCATTGGCCACCTCTCCAGGAAGCCTGTTACAGTGTTTGACCAACCTCTTAGCAAAGAAATGTTTCCTAATGTCCAGTTTAAACCTCCACTGGAGCAGCTTTGAACCATTCCCTTGTGTCCCATCATGGGATACAACGAAGAAGAGCTCAGCACCTCTCTCCATTTCCCTCTTCAGGAAACTGTAAAGAGCAACAAGGTTGCCCCTCAGCCTTCTTTTCTCCAAATTAGATAAGCTCAAAATCTTTAGTCAGTCCTCATAAGACATTCCTTCCGAGCCAAGCTCAGTAGTCCAGCTTCTGTGAAAGACAGAGGAGATAGGTGTCAGCTCCTTTATCATGCTTAAGGTTAAAATGCAAGTTTCCTAGGCAGACTCACACAGTGTCGTTATAAGTATAGACTCTGACTTTCCACATTAAGAAGCCTTGAGCTTCTCCAAAACACAAGCCTGGTCACCTCTTCTGTTGCCTCTCTATTTCTGCAATAGAGGCTCATGACCTCACTACCAAAGTGCTGATTCCCTGCCTCCTTCAAAAAGCCTACACTCTGTTTCAGGCAGAGATTCCACTCCCTCATTGTTTCTTGTAGTGCTCTCAGTGAGTTATGCTTAAGTTTTGACAATGTTGTTTCTTTCTGCCTGTTCCATCTAGACCACAAACAGTTTAATTCTCCTCCTGGAGAATCCTTCAACATCACAAAGTTGAACAAAGATAGTAGAAATAGCTTCATCTCAAGCTATCTTTAAGAGTTAATTGAGTGTAAAACCTCTGCACATGGCCCACTCTGGCAAAACTTTGTTGCCAAAAGAGCCACACAGTCAGTTATGCATGATTTAGAAGCTTAGAACATAAGACTGGAGGGAACATCAAATCCAGTTCCCTTTTACCTATGGAAACAGTACAATTTACAATTTACTCTAATTCCATTCTTGTGATTACCATACAACCCAGTTTCTTCTCAGTCTTCATTTTGGTATGCTAAATAAGACAGTCTGTCTTAGTTTTTGTCTACATCTGAGTGCCATTGCCAGGCTGGGTTGCCACAAACTGGGTCTGACCCAGGAGCTACAGAAAAAGCCTTCACAAAGCACTGTGCTAGAGTTAATATGCCCTTCAGAGAGGCTGG
Organism: Chaetura pelagica; assembly: GCF_000747805.2. Taxonomy (NCBI): domain Eukaryota; kingdom Metazoa; phylum Chordata; class Aves; order Apodiformes; family Apodidae; genus Chaetura; species Chaetura pelagica. The sequence continues at coordinate 7,153,719 of NW_009952893.1, read as the reverse complement.
GCATGTTTTGTCTTGGACAGAGCTCTGTGCTAATGCAGCTCTGTGGCTCTGCTGAATGTTGCTGAAGTGATTTATAATGAGGCTACCTCAGATGATGCCCTGCCAGGAGCTTTGGGTCTCTTAAACATGTCCCCATTGATGGGCAGGAGAGGAGCCAGCACATCCCAGTCAGATGGGAGGTGGCCACTGCCTCCATGGAAAAAATGCAAGCCTAGGGCTGGCTTTCCTGCATGTGCCAGGCTTTCCTTGGGAAAGGTAGTCTAGTAAGACCTGGTTGCAAACCAGACTGATTTTCCTGAAGGACAGCATGTGGCCCTCAAGCATGAAGATTCACAGTTCTGAGCCATCAACAGGAGCTCCTAAAACTTCGTTATCTTTCTTGCTTGATGATTTCTACTGAAAAGATGAAGAAAGGTTGAACCAGCATAGATCTTTTATTAATTTCTCTAGTAGCTTCCTGTAAGCCTCAGAGTTCTCTTTTAAACCAAACCCGTTAAGTTTTCTTTTTAGCCAGTTCCTTATTCACCTTGCAATTTTTCCCCTAATTCCCATTTATTTCAGTTTAACTAATAATTTCCTATGTGGCAGCATATCAAACGCTTTACTGAAATCCAGATAGATCTGCTGTTTTTCTCTAGTCTAAAAATCCATTTTTATTAAAGAAAAATATTGGGCTGAACTTCAAAATCAGTCTCTGGTAATCTTATATGGCATTTTATCTTATTTTCCTTTTACCTCCATGTGCTTAATTATTTTTGTTTTAAAATTAGTCCTCGTTCTTTTGATAAAGTTCAGGCTATGCTAATGTTTGACAGTACCCATAACTATTTTTCCCCTCTTTTCTGTTCTTCATTTGCACAGTACTACTAATTATCTCAATTTATGAGATAATCTTGTTGATTGGTTTTGAAATGACAGTACCTTTGCCATTCAGGCTAGAATTTCAGCTCAATGAATTTTTCTTCCATCTCAAGTGCCTTAATTTCTACCTGTGCCCTTTCAGACTTAGCTGCGCTGCGTTTGGACCCGTGTTCTACATCACTGCCTTTATTAAAAGCAGAGACTACTTGTTTCACAAGTTGTTGTGGAGTCTGGTCCTGTTCCTGCTGGCCTCAGGACTGTGCAACCACTAAGTCATCTTATAAAATCTCCAGAGTGATTTTGTTATGTGAGGTTGTACAGCTCAGTATGTGGGAGTTTACTTGCTGTTTATGTGTGTTACATCATTTATTCAGAACACTGTACACCTCTGGTGTGTAACCACCAACACTTGGTTGGTTGAGAGCATTGTAATTCTCACTGTTTTAAAATCACAATTTAGAGTTGTCTGCACTCACAAAAGTGTGAGTACATAGGAAAAGTTGATAATCCTCTGAAGTTGTGTGTAGATCTTGGAATAATACGTAACACTATGGCAGTAATTCCAATATCCTAAGTATCAGACTGATAACGAAGCTCTTAAAAAAGCACAGTTCCACAACTTTATGACAGCCATATAAGTAAATCACATGTGAATATGTTGTTCTTGAAAAGGCCAAAGAGCTCTTAAATTCTGGATTTCTTTCAGATTAAGAAACAAAAACCAGAACAAATGTTCTTGTTCTTTGTTCCTTATTGACTAGATAATAGGAGGTTACTTTGAAATGACTTTGTACAGTTATTATTATTGGAAGGCTGTTTTCTACAACACAGACTTCAGAGTCTGCAAAACAGCCTAGCAGTTCTCAACCTTCTATACTGGAAATAGGCTTTCTTGAAAAAGAAACCAAAATGAGTGCCAAGATCAAACGAGCCTAAACATTCAGTAACATTTTTGGCCCACGTCTTTCTAAAGCACCTGCAGCTATAGAAGAAGAAAAAAATAAAACAAAATTATATCTTTTGCAGGATTCTCAACATAGGCTCTTAGTGAGCCTTTGTGAGAAAGTGCACACAAGTACAAACACACACATCCAAGCAGGAGTGGCCAAAGGAGCAGGTTACCCTGACAATAAAGTGATGTTAGCCAACGGTGACCTAATTTCTCCACAGAACAATCCAGGCAGAATCGCTTCCAAGGGATTTGCTTACACAGAGAAAAATCCTTCTTTTGGTTATCTTCTTCACGCTGATTTTTTTGGGGGGAGGGAGATGTTTAATGTTTACTTTTTGAAATTATCACCCCAAACATTAACTTCTTCTTCCATAATTTACAATGTAGTCCCTAACCCACTTTTCCAGAGTACATTCATTTGACTGTAAAAATCCTTCTTTAGTCTCTAAAGGTGCCCTAAGGCTCTACTCAAATTTAAAATTCTTTTGTTCTAGGAAATATGCAAACACATGTGAGGGCATGGACTTTCCCATAAACTACTTACAATATGTAAAATTTCCAGTCAAGATAAATCCAGATCAGAGTATGCAAAGAAATAGTAATGAAGGACATGTAATCTTAGCCACATCTGCGTACATTAGAATGATTTATTGGCCTCTTTTTCCACTCTGAAATGTAGAAATAATTTAAATATGCAGGAAATAGTCTAGGAATATGTATGGCAAGTTAACCATCTCCTCAAGCTGTCATTTTATTAGCTTGGCAAATGATGGGAAGTAAAATACTGGGGAAAATTCTAAACTTGTAAGAAGTCATTTGGATTATTCTTGAAGTGGTAATTTCACATTTAGATAAAATACTCAATACACATCAGTTGGTTAGGGGCACTGCACGCCTACAATTGCTACTCTTTGGGAAAATATTTTTAATAGGTTGTTGTTGTTGCTTTCCTTCCATAAGATACTTTTATAAATAGTGATAATTTAGAAAGGATCTGTGAAGGTATTGTTAACTCCTCATATTGGCTTTCCCTTCCCACTTGACAGTCAAACTGTGTATATTTTGAGTGTTTGGTAAGCTGTACTTCCTGTCTGATGTGCATTTTGGAATATTGAATAAGACTATGGCAGATGTAGCTATTACCATATCCTGTATGAATTTTGTCCAGTACAGGGCAATTACGGTGACAGCCAGATTCCATACTATGCAGAAATTATAGCAACCTAACTACAAAATGCAAAGTATAGGCATATGCCGACATAAACAAAAGACGCAGATGTTTCAGGGATGAGGTACATGCATGACTTGTTTCTGTAGGCTCTCCTGCATCATTTCCCCAGAAACTACCATGTGTTGCAGAGATGGGTATATGACAGCTTAAAACTGCTTTAGACACTATTGTAAGGTTTTGCTTCTCTATGCTAAGGATTGCCTGTTTGCTATTTGACTTTTAAGATCATGGAGAAAATTCAAGATGCTAATCCCTGTTTAAGCAGCCCTATGTCATTCAGCACCTGCTGTGGTCTCCAGCTTTCATCTCCTTTCTCAGGTCTAGCCAAACTATTCAGTTCAAAGTCTGAGACATGTAGGTAAATATAACCTTCGTAGCACTTCAGCTCTGTTACATGTCAGCAGTTGATCATGAACCCAAGTATGTGAGCCGAGGTTTAGAACGGATCCAAAATCTCTCTGCTCTTTGGAAATCCTACCAAATAGTCAGCAACCAAACAAGTGTAGCTATGGAGATATTTCCTTCCTTTTTCCATGCTATCTGACACCAGGAGATCTGTAAATTAAAGCTCAGTAGCACTCAGAGATTCTGTCTGTATTAGGAAAATTAACAGTATAATAGCTCATGGTGAAGGCCCATTGATATCTGTATCCACTGGTTATAGGCCAGATGCCCTCCTGTGTTAAGGTCAAAAGAGTCCACACTGTAACTGTTAGACAGGCGTATCACTGATCCATTTGTTTTCCTGTGATTTTCCCAGACTTGATACTTTCTCCAGTCTTCCTGACTACACCCATTATCTGTTCCAGCAATTGGCCTACCGCACAGGATGAATTTTATGTGATATAAGCCTTTGGTGAATCAGATGTTTTCCCATAAACATTCCATTTTTCAATCTAGAATTTCTTAAGGGAAACTATTTCTATAAAGCAGAAAGACATTGAAATAATTATGGGCTCCACATTCCACAATGGTAGTGTTTGCTTGTAAACATTTTGCTTTTACGGAATGAGACTGAGCCTCTTTTGTTTGCCTACCCTCTTTTGCTTGCCTATCCTCTTTTGCTTGAAATGAGATCTCCCCTTGACACTGTGTCTAAAAAACAAAACAAAAAAAAAAAAAACAAACTACAAAACACTTTAAATGTTTCATGCATCTTGCTTCATTTTGGAATACTGGCACTCACCTCTGGTTTATGTTGGGAATTTCTGCCTTTTTTTGGCATCTGTAAAGGAGCATATTGAGTCCAACAGCAGCTGGACTAGTTCCAATACAATTCAAGAGCTGTTGTCTTATTTTCAGGTCCCTTTTGCTCCCTTCTAACACAGGAAGCATTTTAATACTGGGGCAGGTATTTTTCTTTCATAAGAATTTTAAACAATTAAAGACAAAGGGGGAAGAAACTGGCAAGTAACAGGCTTCCTAAAAATGAATCTGAGATTCCACTAGACTTTACATATAGTCCAGAGGGATCGTTTCAAACCTCATATTTTGAATCATAGAATGGTTTGGGTTGGAAGGGACCTTAAAGATCGTCTAGTTCCAACTCCCCTGCATGGTCAGGGACATCTTTCACTAGACCTTACACTCAAAGCCCTGTCTAACCTGGCCTTGAACGCATCCGGGGAGGGGACATCCACAACTTCCCTGGGCAACTTGTGCTAATGTCTCACTCACACCAAAGAATTTCTTCTTAATGTCTAAACTAAATCTCCCCTCTTCCAGCTTAAAACCATTATCCCTCATCCTATCCCTACACACCCTGGTAAAAAGCCCCTTCCCAGCTTTCCTGTAGCCCCTTCAGGCACTGGAAGGCCACTATGAGGTCTCCCTGGAGCCTTCTCTTCTCCAGGCTGAACAACCCCAATTCTCTCAGCCTGTCTTCACAGCAGAGGTGCTCCAGCCGTCTCATCTTCATGGCCCTCCTCTGGACTGGCTTCAAGAGCTCTGTGTCCTTCTGGTGTTTTTGTGGATTTTGTCCCTTCAAATCTACGTTCTGCAGATTCAAAAATCTTCCATATTTCTTGTGTGACTGTACCTAATGTTTTGACCAGACGTGGCTGAAATTTAACAGAATTCAGTAACTAACTGACTATTCATTAGGGATTAGTAGAAAGCTGGCAATTTTGGTCAAGACAAAGGGCAGCATTTAGGAGTCCCAGGAGGTTTCATTTTTCACATAAAGCAGTTCTACAGATATCCTGCCCGTAGATCAGGAACAGATAGGTGGAAATCTCAAAGTTACTGCTGCTTTAATATTGATTGATTTATTGATAGCCTTCTCACAGCTTAGCCCTCCATTTGGTAGTGCCATCCAACCCTTTGCTATAAGCATTTCCCCAAGCAGGGTTGTCATGCAGGTGCTTTGGCTGAGCTGCCTTGTCATTAATGATCTAACAGCTACACTGGGCTGCAGTGAAGTGCCCTGAGGGGATATCTTATCACTCACATTAGTGATGTTTCTTAAAATGAAAACTTAGTTCAGTGCTTGTTGACCATGGTCAATCTAGGTTGATGGGGCTGGATTGTTTGAAGTTATTTAATATGCTAAGCAAGCAGGATAAGCTTTATGGATAAGATCAGGCAGTTTCATGGACTTGGGAAGAATTCTCACCACCTTGCTGACCTTTTGCTCAGAAGCTATGGTTACACTTCAAGTATCTCACTCCAAATTATTTCCAGTTTTCTGAATTTATTTATTCAGGCATTGCATTCCAGAAATTCTAGTTTCTTGGCATTTAAGCCATGGGATAACTGGTTTAAAGTATCTTAATTTTTTTTGGAGAAAAGGTTCCTATAGATTGTATACACCTTTGTCCACAAAATCTCACATTAAAATCAGAGCAAGTGAAAAGCAGCAAAAATATTTTTGCAGCTTTAAAGCCCACAGACCTGACAAAGCTCTTTCTTTTCCCTGATCTATGAAAATATGTCTGACTTACTTGCAATAATGAAAGGATCCATATGACAATATTTTTTGTGGTAACTAGTGACAAAATTTACTGGCTCAAAAGAACCCTGGCTCACCTGTGCTACCGCGACTCTTTACTTCTGTATCTCACAGCCCAGAAAGAGTGGAACAGTTACAAGAGCTGTGGAAAGTCTTGGGGTTTTTTGCTCAGCTTTTCTAAGTTTAATGCTCAAAAGTCTCTTTATTTCCAGCTTTTGACTTGCTCTCTCCTGCACTGTTGTGCAGTCATAATGTGTGCTTCATGAGGGTGTGCTTCAAAGGAAATGCACTACTTGGCAATCAAGGAGGAAGCACATACTGTGCTTAATGATTAGTTGGCATTTAACCACATATAAATCTATTATGGGATTAAAAATATATCACAGTGCCAGCCACAGGAAAAGAAATACACAGCTGTAGAGACTACTTGATCTGTGTACACAGAGCCCCATCCATCCTTGCTGTGATAACAGAAACACGATCACTTTCCTGAGGCATTCTCTGAGAAAATGAGGTACAAATGTTCAATGCTGGATTGTATTTGCTAACTGAGGATAAGGAAATCTCAGAAGCAAAAGTTTAGGATAGCTAATAATAAACAGTTTGGTCAACAAGTCAACTGAGACATTGAAATTATCTTTCCTTCTATGTCACA
>NW_009952893.1:7098096-7147006 GCF_000747805.2 Chaetura pelagica | reverse complement strand
TTACCCCCAGTTAAACTTCTTGTTTAGCCTTTATTACATTTGTAAGTTTTCACTTTGGATAATTTGTTTCTAAATCCGATATCTGGGTCATTGTTGAAAGAGTCAAATTGCAATTTCTTTTTGGAGTTGTTAGGAGTTTAGGGATGTTTCATGATTAAAAGTTTTCTCCCATTCCAAAATAATTTCCTGAAGAAAATCTGACCAGCTCGTATGCATCTGTTTGATTATTTCTTCATTCAAACACATATGCATATTTTTTATAAGGGCATATAATGATAGGAAAATGTTAATGGCTTTAAACTGGAAGAGGGTAGGTTTATCTTAGAAATAAGGAAGAAATTCTTTAGCATGTAGAACACTAGAACAGGTCTCCTAGAGAAGTTGTGAATGCCCCCTCCCCGGAAGTGTTCAGGGCCAAGTTGGATGGGGCTTTGAGTAACAAGGTGTAGTGGGAGGTGTCCCTGCCCATGCAGGGGGGTTGGAACTAGATGACCTTTAAGGTCCCTTCCAACCCAAATCATTCCATGATTCTCTGATTCTATAGTTGTGTATATTTGCCATTGTTTGCATCTGTGCTTAAAGATAAATTTTGTGTATATAAAAATAAATTTGTTATCGATTAATTGAATGAATCAAGGAATCATTGAAGCTGTAAGGGTTGTTGGCCCTCTTTGCTGCAGAGGCACATTCCTTGCAATGAGGGACTCAAATGTCCCCTGTGCCACTACTTAATTTATGTGCTTTACGATCAAAGAGCATGTTTAGCCTCCTTTCTCCAGTCTTTCTTGCTGGCTGAGCACTAGAGACATCATCTTTAGCATGTGGGATATCATCTCAAGACATTATTTATACACAGTTGTCACAGGAATTAACATTATTGTCATCACTACTTAGAAGGAAAATAAATTTAAAAATCAAGCAATATTATGAGTTATTACTCAGTTGTCATTACTATATACAATGATATGATGAAAACACCAGATCACACACAGTATATTTTAGAACTTTTTTCCCAACTCTTCCATTGCATTTTAGACTATACAGTTAGTAAGCATCATGATTCACAAGGTCAGAAAAAGAAGAAGCAACAGAAAGCTTGGTTTTACACTCTTGTTTAGGAAATATGGGAGACAGTCAATTCTTACGTTATAGGCCCTGTTAAATACAGTATTTTTCAGCAATATTAGGAACAATACTGTGAAGCAAAACTATTCCAAAAAGCAAAATTAAAGTATCTTCTTTAAATTCTAAGTAACAGGACAGAAAGCTTATGGTACATAGCCAGGGAAAGTTGTCTTTCCATAAATGTCACTACACATCGTACCTTCCAGTATTTAAAAATGCAAACTGCCTTAGAGAAATAGGGATGAGACAAAGACAAACAACTGAAATGTTAATGTTGAGCCTAAGATAAAGTATTTTTCCTCATAAAAGTACCTGTCAAACTTGAATTCAGTGGGCCCTATGTGTTTGGGAACATGTTTATATTGATAATTCAAACTGGATACACAGATCTATGTTATTTAATGTAACTTGCAGGAAAGTGGGCTGTAAGCAAACAGAAGCAACAGCATCCTCATCTTACATATAAACAAATATCTAAAAAAGGTCAGAAGAGTCATATACCAAAAATGCCCACTTCTCTTCATTATGTGAAAAGGAAATGGAAAATCTTACAGATAATAGGAAGAAGAACAAGCTTTAGAAGAACGAGCTTGAAATGTTACAAGACAGGACAGCATGTTGTGCAACAAAATATGCCACTCAATTATTGAAATACAACCATTTTCTTGCCATGATGCCCTTCACCATTGAAGCTATTACAATTTCAATTTCAATTATAATTCTCTTTTCAGCAACATCTGATAAAGACAGACTCTTTTCAGAAGAACTTGAACCAGAAATATTTAATAGCCAAGAAAGAATGCAGGAGGCATCAAAAGAAAGAACTTACTCAACTGTTTTCTTGAAGTTCTCTGTAATGAAGTTTACCATGTTTCAGATTTTTCCTTACAGATACACAAAATCTGAAACAGCACTTCAGGATAAACAACTAGACAATTCTGGCTAGCCTGTGGTCAATACAGAAGCCAACAGATGAGAAAAAGATTAACCAAATGTAACTTTACTGAATATAATTAAAAGGTCAGCTTGAAATTTACTGCACATCAAAATTGCCTTGATTAGAAACTTGCAAAGCAGAAATCTGTTGAAGAAGTCACAAACAAAAAATCCTGCATATAAAGAAAATGACTGACCACTCTATGGATGGATTTACAATCTGATCATTCCCAAATGCTGCACACTGCGTTCTGTACCCTACAGGATAAGACTGCTATTCTGCCAGTAGCAACACATTTACTTCTTGGTTCCAAACACGGGTTCTCAGAAACATCCAACTTTGGCTTCAACCACAACTTCCATACTTCCCTCCCAGAACAGGCTTGTACCCCTCTCTAGCAGCAGGGTTCAAGATTTCTGCCCATCTTCATTTCAAGGCATGTTGTGGGTTTTTCTCCTCTCTAGTAGGACCTGTTTCAGATTACTTTTACTTTTTTTTTTTTTTTTTTTTTAACAGTTGGGCTATGCTGTGACTTCCCTGTTCATCTGGCAAGGTAGAACAAACATAAAGCTACTTGCAAGCTAGAAAAAACATAAAGCTACTTGCAAACAGCAACCAAAGTCTACAATTAAAGATACCTGTTGTGACTCTGAAAAAAGATTGTAGGTTGTCTGCCCAGAAAGCTACAAGACTCTGATGCAGAGGGGGTAAGCAGATTTATACCCCAACCATGAAGATCAGGCAAAATGATTGTGAAGACAAAAAAGGTTTTTGTCCTTCTCACAGCCATTCTGATGGAGTAGAATGAGCATGGGAGGAAAGATATAGAAGTTATTCTTTCACTTGTAATAAATTCATTACACTTGTTTGGCCCTTGGTAATATATAGCAGGAAATATTTTATATGGGAACTTCATTGTTAAAAGTCAGGATTATCCAAAATGTGTTATTTCCTCAAGAATAATGTGAGTTACAGCACGTCTTAACATTTCCCCTTTGTACTTAATATTATAGCATAAGATTGCATTACAAATACAATGGAGCTACACTGCATTTGGCTTAGTATTCGTAATCACTCATGTTGCAGACAATTATCTCTCAAGAGACCATTGCTTATTTAACCGAAGTTTTGCAGGTGGGATCCAAACATATGGTCAGTACTCTGAAAGCTGTTGCTGAAATGCAGGAGACTTGACAGGCTGAATGAGGTGCCCCATACCAGCACACTGACAGGAACATCTGCAGATTCAAGCTGACAAGAGAATAATAAATTACAAACTGAAGTGCCAAGAGCATCATTCTCACTCTTTCTTTTCTTTTTTATTCTTTTTTTTTTTTTTTTTTTTTTTTTTTTTTTGTTTGCTTGTTGGGGGGGGGGGGTTGTTTTGTTTTTGTTTTCTTTCTTTGTGCAGGTTTCACTGTTGTTCCCCAAGAATGCTAAAATGTTAGCAACAAGAATGTGCTGGTTCAGATTCCTGGATAAAAAATAAGTTTGGTGAAAATTATTTACCTTGGCAAGGTATTTTCTATTTTCCAACTATCACTAACACGTGTAGCCAAAGTCTGAACCAACTGATACTTTGTGTTTAATGTTTCCAAAGAAAATAAACAAATAAGGACAAATGAGTTTTGCTCCAAACATCAGTTCACCATACATGGTCCCATTGATCTAAGTCAACTGATACTCACATAAAATGTTTAGCCCCATAACATGCAGCAAAATTACATTTTCATCCATCAAATGGCAGCATATTTGGCTGCAATGCTTACAAATTATTTCTCTTTCTTTAATACCAAACTGAAGAAACTGGAGCATTTCCAAGAGACAAAAGGCAAATAAAAAGCAGGCTGCTGGAGTCTTCATAGGAGCTTGTCCCTGTCTGTCAATGAAGGCAAATTATTTGCAGCACTGATTAAAAGAAGGTTATGGTACACAAATGGAAATCAAAAGACATTGCAATAAACTGAAGAACAACTGATCTCATGTTAGTGCAGTTTGAAATATCTTGGTTAGTCTCCTCAAACTTTCTACAATGTGGTCCTTACAGAGGACAGCCTTGACATACCCCATAGCCACCAATGTCAAACAAGAGCCTTCTGGGATTCAGCAGTTTTATGTAATCAACAAGGAAGTCCAAAAAGAGTAAAAAGATAAGAAACTATGAAAGTAGAGCAAAGCAATGCCAGTCATTTGTCTTAAATATTTCTTAGAGCCACAAAATAGTTAAGGTTGAAAGAGATCTTAAAGATCATCAGATTTCAACCTCCCTGCTAAGAGCAGCGACATCCCAGACTAGACCAGGCTGCACAAGGGCCTCATCCAACCTTAAACATCTCCAGGGAGGGGGAATCAACAAACTCCCTGGGAAATCTATTCCAGTACCTTACTACCTTCATGGTGAATAATTTCTTACTAGTGTCTAACCTAAATCTATCCTCTTTCAGTTTAAAACCATTATCCCTTGTCCTATCACTACCCTCTCTGGGGAAAAGCTTTCCTGTAGCCATTTCTTCTTTTAATCCTAACCTCATTTAGGTTGGAGAAGATGCTATGATCATTGAGTTCAACTGTTAACACTGCCAAGTCCACCACTAAACAATGTCCCCAAGCACCACCAGATCCACACATCTATTTAATACCTCCAGGAATGGTGACTCCACCATTGCCCTGGGCAGCCTGTTCCAGCGCCTGAAAACCCTTTCAGTGAAGAATTTTTTTCCTAATATCCAACATAAACTTCTCTGGGTGCAAGTTGAGGTCATGTCCTCCTTGTTCTTCCACCTGTTACTTGGGAGAGGAGGCAAACCCTGTCCACCCCCCCCAGTACAACCTCCTTTCAGGTAATTGCAGAGAGCCATAAGGTCTCCCCTCAGCCTTCTCTTCTAGAGGCTAAATAGCCCATTCCTTCATATGCTTCTCATAAGACGTGCTCTAGACCCTTCACCAGCTTTATTGCCCTCGTATGGACTCACTACAGCACCTCAACACCCTTTTTGTAGTGTGGGGCTTAGAACTGAACCCCACTGAAGAAAAGAATGTATGTCTTCAGTACTGTAACCATGAGATAGGTCCAAGTTGCAACTGCTTTATCACAGTTTCAGTTACCAATACCAAAGCTTGAGACAAAATTATTTCCTTGTTTTACCAGAAAATAACAGATGGTTGGCAAGTAAAAGAAAGAAGGTGCTTTATTAGTTTGTCTTTTTAACATAGGAAATCAGCACTTGACTTTCAGGTAAAATAATTGAAACATGAAGATGCAAAAACTTTTTGTTGCAGTTACCTCTGTTTACTGAGACTCAGTCCAAAATAACCCCTTCTTCTGGACACCTCCTGGAACTTTAAATATTTGTTGCACTCGACCAGTAAAGCACTAGAGGGAGCTCCAAGACAGACTCAAAGCCAGCCCTTCCCAAAAAGTAGAGGCTTAGGTTGGGCGTGACTGTGAGCACAAACCGGGATATATCTGCAGGAGTTTTATTTGCCTACCGTGCTGTGCCTCAGGATTATCCCCATTTTATTCTTTTGGAGCTGGTAATATGTTAATTTGTGGTAGTCACCGGATTTTCTGGTGATAACACAAGTGCTGCGTGCTGCCTCTCTGGTATTTTGGCAGGAGAGAGCTGACAGCTGCTGTGGAATCAGGATAGGGCTTCCTGGTTCAGAGCTTACATGATTAAATGATTAAAGAGTAATTTGTGCATCTGCACAAGAGACAAATTTAAGGCTGAACAAACTGACTTAATTAATGTGGGTTTTTTTTACTGCAAAAGTCTTCAACTCTGCAATGCTAAGTTACTGGTTTAACCTTTTGGATTAAATACTTTATTGTAACCAAAAGAGTATGTTAGACTTATTTCATTTTGGAAAATGAGCAGGCATTTTGTTGGCCACAGCAGATGTTGAATGCTCAGAAGAGATATCACAAAACATTAAAAACAACTGGCCTGTTTCAGTAACAAATCACCTGAAGAAAGTAAGCCAGTCAACATAAAGTTTTTGCTTGTTGCTCTGGAAGTTATGAGGTACAGTACCTGAGTGGCAAGCCTTATCTTTGGAGTTCAGGCTCTTTGGAGGTCCTCCTAAGAGCTTCCAGGTTAGACAATCAGGATTATTTCTTTTTTTGTTATGCTGTAAGAGCTTCTTTGTAGGAACAGGTTTTGTCATTTGTACTGCAAATAAAAACATAATAGCAGTTATGGGGAGATGCTCTACAGCAAAGTGAAAGAAATAACTCAACTGCAGATGTAATATCTGCACAAGCTCATCCTTAGAGACTAACAGATAAAATTATATGATTTTGCAGGAAAGTGGCAGCTAGAAAATTGCTAAAGCAAAAATTATTATCATGAGTAGCCTTGAAAGCCTTGGGTAGAGGCTGACATAGCTCACAGAAGAAACTACTTCAGCTCATCTCTCTCAGTGGTCAGTATGCTATATACTGCTAGTAATGTAAAGGCTCCTTACAGGGTATTCATGACATAACTTCCTCCAGAAAATCTTTTTCCCCAGGTTAGCAATTTCTTCTCTAAAACCTGAGGATTTATAACTTTAAACCTATTGGGTTTCAGCTCAGCAATGAGCACAGAGGCTGGCATTAACATGTCCTGTATTATTTCAGGATTTTTTTATATCAACATAATTTTACTCACAACTATGAGGGGATGTGTTTCTCTTTATTTCCAATTTTCAACCAATCATCTTTCAATTCTGTTAGAAACTTATTGGGGAAACAACACTTAAACTCAACAAGGAGAACATAAATGGAACTCTTATTTCACCATTCTGCCTTCTAATGGCTCTACCCCCTAAACATAACAGTTCTAAATTTACTCTGGCAGCCTTCAGAGACAAAGATCTGAACAAGATTGTAATAATGCCTGCCTCTTTCTTATTTTTCCCCAGGTTTTTAGACTCCTCCTCAGAGGAGAAAAAAACCTTGCATTTCAAGGTTTCCTCTGGTCTTAGGACTATGTGTTCAGCCTGAGAAGTTCCTTTTCATTGAAGCTTCAGTATAAGTTTGTTACTTTGCAACAGCCACTCCATCCATCCAGCCATTGGATGATGACTGCCAGTTTTACAAAAAAGTACTTTCAATCAAGCCCTTACCACAAAATCAACTGCCTCCTCTAAATTCAAAGTTTCCATTTGAAATTGTATCTTTAAAATAAAATTATATTCACAACTAGACAGACCTCCCAGCTAAACAAATTGTTTCCCTCCTCTTATAATCTCTCCCAGGTGGTTTTACTGTTTTTTCCTACTCTCTGCCCCTCTGCAGGCATACCACAAAAATTCTCCTACACTGCTTCAGTGATGTGCCATTCACTGTAGGAAGTGCAGCATGAACCTGTATCAGCCCAGCCTCCATCCAGGTCTCACTCCGTATGGCTGCTGATCTACAAAGCTGTAGAGGAACACCTCACGCTATGAAAACCTAATGTGCTTTCCAGTACCCTTGTCTTCTTTATAGCCACATTAAATTTATAAAAGCATCGATTTCAATAAATACTAAAGTCCCGGAGTAATTTAAAAAGATATTTTTAATTTCTCTATTTCCAGATTGTCTATCTCAGAGCTTAAATGACATTAAAAAGCATCATTTTGTCCCATCAGACATGATGAACACTCAAAAAATAAATCTGTTCTTCTGCTTTTAATCAGTGGATTTTATTCCAAGTGCCATGTTGGGGTTTGCACTCCCAAATTACTGTTGCTGCTATCAGATCATATTTGAGTATTACTAGTCCTTGCAGGGACTAGGAATAAAAAATGTAAATATTTCCCATAACAAAAGTGTTTTCAATAGTAAGACCAGGATTTCATTACCTTCAAAATTAATAATAATAATAATATTAATTAAAAAAACATTGCAAGATTAGTTACAATTATTTGGAACTTATTCAGATCTGTTTGTTTTCGAGCCATGCAGCAGAAATACAGTAATCAAGGGATAATACGTTCCAGACAGTGCATGTTGGTATGATTACTGAATGCCTCAGGTGGTATTATAAAAGTTAAAGTCAGTGAACTTGAATCACCCAAGATGAAGAAGAATTACTCCATCAGCATTGCCTGGGAAGTCAGCACACTATTATAGACAAATTAAAGCAGACCTGTGTAGTTAGTTCTAAGCAGCTTAGGAAATGTTATGCTTTTCTTTTGCCTGGAGGTTTTTGGTAAAGGAGAGTCATAAAACACAGTTTTGCATATAACAAGACAAGAATCAGGAAAACGTTGGATGACCAGGATGAAATTTCTAACATGAGAGATCCACTCCAATGTACTCCCAACTGTGAGCTAAACACAGTCTTCAATTGAATAAATCTGAGTCTGACTCATTTCAAAAAGGGTTTTAGGAGCACACTCGCCAGAGTGCACCTGAACTCCTGCCTAGTCTTGAGCAGAAAAAAAAAAAAAACAAACAACAAACTCCATTATTTTCAAGAATTTTTTAGAGAGCTCTTTAATACCAGACCTAAATTTTGTTGGGCTTTTTTTTCAAATTGCAGTATTTTTCCAATAAAGAGTTTTCTTTATTTTTTGAGCCAGCCCTATGCAGCACTACAGTATTCACAGTAAAATAATCAACCAATGAACCAACTAAAGATAACAAACTAGATAGCTTTATATGTATTCACTACATTATTTTATAAGCAGAGTATCAGAAGATCCAGCTACAGACCACATGATGAAACTTCTGTCCCACCATGCTGATGACCATATAAACTGGAGAAAAAAAGAGCTTGAGAAGTCTTAAAAGTTTTCTAGAAATCCTCTGTGCTACCTTGTAGCACAGGCCACAAAAAAGCATGCAAAGAAATGTTTTAATTTTTATATTACATCTATCTTTGAATGTAAGTATCAAAGCTTAGGAAGCATTTTTGAAGGGCTAGCACTTGAGAGATCTAGTTTTCCATTCTGAGTTGTTTTGCTCACTGATTTCCTTGCTCTGAATAGGGATGCTGGTGTTGATCACACCACACACACACACCAGTTGTAATATAAATATATATTTATGATTAAATTTTCTTAGCTGAAGCAAGTTCACTAAGGCAAAATGGCTAATATGACCAAAGATATATTATATCTACCTTAATCACAAAAGTAGAGGTTGCCATGAAGTTTGACAAAGCTAGTTTGAATCTTGAGTGCTTTGTGCCATAACAGAGAGGTCTCATCCATAACACCATAAATTATGTGTGTCATAGAATCATAGAATCTTAGGGGCTGGAAGGGACCTCGAAAGATCATCTAGTCCAACCCCCCTGCCAGAGCAGAGTGTCTTCATTTCCCGTTAAGGACAGGACCTTATTGTCACAGCTACCAAAGGGAAGATGAAAAAAGGGAGTGCAGGCAGGCTAGGAAAAACAAAAGATACAACAAAGTTTACAAAATTCCTCTTGACCTTCACGATAATCTCTTTTTCCTTCCAGGTTGCTCTGAACTCTTCCAAATGCTTTCACCTGAGCTAGTTCTCAACAGTTGTAGGGGAACAGAACAGAACTTCATGTGCACATATAGGAGCAAATACAAAATCATAAAATTATAGAATGCCAGGTTGGAAGGGATGTAAAGGATCATCTGGTCCAACCTTTTCAGGTAATACCATAGTTCATATGAGATGGCTCAGCACCCTGTCAAGCTGAGACTTAAAATTGTCCAGTGAGGCAGAATCTACCACTTCCCTTGGGAGACCATTCCAATGTTTGATTGTCCTTATGGTGAAAAATTTACCTCTTGTGTCCAATCGGAATGTTCCCAAGAGCAACTTGTGCCCATTACCCCTTGCCTTCTCCATGTGACTCCTTGTAAATAGGGAGTCTCCATCTTCTGGGTAGCCACCCTTTAAGTACTGGAACATAGTAATAAGGTCTCCCCAAGGCCTTCTCTTCTCAAGGCTGAACATACCCAGTTTTCTCAGCTTCTCCTCATTTTGCAGGTCCTCCAGTCCTCTGATTATCCTTGTGGCCCTTTGCTGGACCCTCTCCAGCCTGTCCACATAGTTTTTGTAGAGCAGAGACCAAAGCTGAATGCAATACTCCAGGTGTGGTCTGACAAGTGCTGAGTAGAGAAGGATGATGACTTCTTTATCTCTGCTGGTGATGCCCTTGATGCAGCCCAGCAACCTGTTGGCTTTCTTTGCTGCTGCAGCACACTGCTCACTCATGTTGAGCCTATTATCCACCAAGACTCCCAGGTCCCTTTCCACAGGGCTGCTCTACAGCCAGGTGGATCCCAGTCCAAATTGCACTCCTGGGTTATGTGCCACACCTTACACTTCTCTTCATTGAGCTTCATAAGGTTCCTTCTTGCCCAGTCCTCCAGCTTGTCTAGGTCACCCTGGAGGGTGGCTCCCCCTTCTGGAGTGTCAACCTCTCCACTCATCTTGGTGTCATCAATAACGTTCATCAGGATGCTCTTGATCCTAACATTCAGGTCACTTATGAAGATGTGAAACAGCACTGGGTCCAATATCGATCCCTGAGGGGTCCCCAACTTGTGACCAGTTGCCAGTTTCAGGAGGAACTATTTACTATCACCGCCTGGGTATGGTCTGTCAGCCAGCTCCCCACCCACTGCACAGACCACCTGTCAACAAGTCAGTTTCTCCAGGAGGAGGCTTTGGGGGACCATATAAAAAAACCTTGGAGAAGTCCAGGAAGACAACGTCCACCACTCACCCTGCATCAACCGAGCAGGTTATTTTGCTGTAGAAGGGCATCAGGTTTGCAAAGCACAATTTGCCCCTGGTAAATCCATGTTGGCTTTTCCCAATCACCTTCTTCAATTGACTTGTGACAGTCCCCAGGAGGATTTGCTCCATGACCTTTCCAGGAACTGAAGTGAGGCTAATGGGTCTGTAATTACCTGGGTCCTCCTTTGAACCCTTCATATAGATGAGGGTAACATTAGTCTTCCTCCAGTCTTCAGGGATGTCTCCCACTCAACAAGACTTCTCAAAGATTATGGAGAGTGGCTTTGCAATGACATCAGCCACCTCTCTCAGAACCCGAGGGTGGATGGCATCTGAGCCCATCAATTTTGTATGGGTAAAGCTCATGTAATAGTTGACACACCAACTCTTCCTGCACTGATGGTGGGAAACAATGAAAGGAAACAAGTAATTTACCTCAGAGTCAAAATAGCTCTTGATAGCATTGAGTACAAGTATGTTGCACCAGAAGTACTGCAACAAACTTAATAGCAAAAATACCAGACACTTCTCATTTATCAGAACCTACCAATTTAATAGAAAAATGACAGGCCACCACAAATCTATGTCTTCATTACGGGTTAAGAATGGGTTTGCTGAATTAAAGTCAACCATCAAGTGCCAAAGCCTATCCTGGTCTGGCCAGGATTATCAGCATTACTCGGTCTTATATTTTCTTTGGCACATGTTGCAGTTTCCTTCATTTCTATCTGGAATTACTTTACACACTATGAGCTACAAATAGAACAAAGCAAAATAAATCAATTAGGTCTCAGCATAAAAATAAATCTCAGTCACCTTAATATTTAATTAGATTTGCAACTTAACATGTGAAGCTAAGTAAGAATCATTACCTTGCAGGGGTCAAGGCAGGTCACCAGTAGGTAACTAGCTGCACTGCTTGCATCAAGGATTCTGGTTTTCATACTCCTGGAGTACAAGTATCAACAGCATTAACTCTTTTTTTGTGATATATTCTCAAGCCTTCAGGTGTTTTTTTTTCAAAATATACAGGTGAAGTAAATGCAATAATTTTCTGGATGGAAAAAGAGAGGTTGTTTTTTTATTCCCTGTCCTTCTTCATCAAATGACAGATTCTAACCTCTTCAGCTTCATTCAGTCACTTTACTAATTTTTCATTAATTATATTAATTATATCCATAATCTCACTCATTTTGATGTAGTATCTCAGGATCCCAAATTACACAGGTGTATCAAAGAACAGGCAGCAACTTGAACCTAAATACCTAAATGCAGCCACATAGTAAGAGACATGGAATCACACTGACAGCCCCTTTGTCCTTAAGAATAAGGTATTTAGATAGCATCTGTCACATCAAACAGACATAGTATTTTACTCACCTGAGCTGCATACAGTACATCAAAGTAGCAGGCCGAGTATTTCAAGTATTTATTTCATTCAACGGCGTAACACAAATTTTGGCCTAATAAAGTCAACAAAGACAAAACTGAGTCTTTTGTCTAATTAGTTATTTTTTGAACTAACATTCAGTGTTCTCTCAGAAGACTTTTAGCAAAGGGATAATTAAACAAACAGCAATACTCAAAAGGATAAAATTCTAAGATGTCACAAATCAGCCAATTGCTATAAAATATTGTCACACAAGTTAACATCAATGCACAAATAAATGAGGAAGCATCTTCAGTGGTCTACAAGAGTTCTCACCAGAAAACGTACAACAACTATGTTACGGGCAAGTTCAAATGAATGTTTACATCTTTCCTATAAGACTATGTTCTTTAGTAGCATCCAAATGTATGAACCACAAAAAGACTGGTGTAATTGCAATGATGCTACATCCAAATTGCACTTCCTCCTAGGAGACCTTTCTTTGTTACTGATGATCTGTTGAAGAAATCTGTCACTGCCAGCATGATAGTTTTATTAGAGGGAAGGACACAAAGGGACATGCAGTACTTCAGAACTTTCCTTTAAATAGGAAAATAACTGAAGTTTCAAAGGTTTTCTGAGAAGGATGAACAAATGGGAATTCTGATGCAAACATCATGTGAATTGACAAATGTACTCGACAGAAATGTCCTCAGGTTACCCCTCATTATATTAGGTACTCTGATTTGACAAGTAAGGAGGTTTGCTGGTGAAACAGCTGGACTGTTCTTATTCCATCTGACTCCCACTTTATCATAAGACTCAAACACCAGGTTCAGTTACTACAGTTCAATGAAATACAGCACCTCAGCTGAGCTGCAGGAACAGGCCAGGAATAACTTGCAAACTCTGTCTTGTAACAGCTAAAATGTGTTCATTTGAACATCTTTCAGCCCAATGTGAGAGCATTTTTTTACTTTATATTTGCAATGGGCTAGGAACAATTCCTAAAATGGTTATCACTGTTCAGCTGGTGCATTATGCAAGCAACTGTATCTCCATCCATCTTGAGTCCTAGAAGCTCTAGGACACAGACCATCTCTCAGTTGTTTGCAAAATCCTCAGCAAACTGTGATTACTGAACCTGGGGAATATAGCAAAAGGAAAAGATTCCAAAGAGCAGGCAAAATCAGAGGAAAGCTCAATGTGCATCTAAAGAAATAGTAGGACAATGAAAAAAAAAAATACACTCAAACCATTTAGCTCTCGTACAGCAACATCCCAAGGAGATTCCCACTTCCACATCTCAAATTAAGTATGCCAAACTAGTGGCAATACCTTTGAACTTTGAGTACAAGAAGGTGCTTTATCTTAACAGAAAAGTTAGACAGAGATTAGAGAGAGCATAGAGAAACAAGTCTTCTTGTGCCCACTCCCAGTCCCATCACTGACCTGCTGTGCAACTTTAGTTCACACTTGGGAAAAACTGAGAAATAATACAAATTGCATATCCATAACTGGTGTGAGTCAGCCTATTTGCAGCTGGATAAACCCCAAATCATCCCACCAGTTATACGGTACAAGTTGGAATTTGCAATGATTTAACTGTGGGAGGACGCAAAAAAGGGCCAAGATCTAGTCCCAGTGAAGCCATCAGGACAAGATTTCAATCCTGAATCTTGCGAAAGAGATATAGATTCTACGTGAAAAGAGTAGAGGAGAGAGTATACTTAAAAAAAAAACAACAAAACAAAACAACTCACCAAGCAACCAAAAAACCCAACCCACTATAAAGGATATTTTGTGTTAAATGAATCTTTATATTAATTTTCAGATGCTTGGATATCCAACGCTGTGTAACTTATTTCATTATGAATAAGAAAGGAAATGGATGGAAGTGTTTGTAAATTCTTGGAATTTAAATGCAGAATTAAGGAGAGAAGTGGTAGTATTTACAACTAACCAGAGCATGAGGCAAACCAGTCTGCCATGCTTTTCATGTCTCCCATCACATTAGCCTAAGCTCTCTTGATTTTTAGCTCTGCCTCCAACTCATGAAGGTCATGACTGTTTACATCCCGATAAGTTTGATGTCTCTGTTTTCTCTAAGATTTTTACCAAGTTGTTAACTTTCTATGCATGGTTTTTTGAGGATTAAGTGCAAATTTTCAACAAGCTTACTTCAGACATTGGTGCCATATGTCTGTGTGTCCAAAAGGCTCTTTAGAATGCTTGGCTACTACAACAACTGGCTACAGAGATACTCCTAGAGCTCGACAGCACTATCTACAACACTTCTGCAGAATATTCTTTGACATGTTCCTACCATAATAGGTATTATAAATATGGCATTTATGCTTCCTGGCATTGTCTTCAAAAGTCTATCACAGTCAGTCCAGAGTTTCTCCATTACAAACACCAGAACACTGACATTTCTTAGCTGCCAAGAACGGAGACTGAGATGGACAACAGAAAAATAGAGGATAAAAAGAAAACTACTTTGCCCTTGGGTGAAGTTAAAGTAAGCCTTTTGTAGAGTAGATAAGTGTTTTAAATGTAAGAAAAAGCAAGCCTTTAGACAGGATTATAGTGACCTGGGTGTACAAAATGCTGAGCTAGACATAGGTCCTTCTAGGGAGAGATTTTAGGAAACTGGTACTTCTAGCAACAGTACTTTAATAATGAACTAAGAAATTAACTGAGAAAATCCCTCATCTGTTGTTTCTTTGTTGTCCACTATTGTTTTCTTATGTGTTGCAAGACGATAAAGTTGCAAGTCTTTTGCTGTAATGAATTTATTTAAAATGCTGGTTTGAAATAATTTAGCTGTACTATCATAATCTTGCAATCATACTTTTTAAACCTTATTATGCTAACTAACCACAGCTGTTTCCCTTGGCTAATCAGTGATTCCTTCTGATCTTGTGCTCCTCTTTGGAGGAGCTGAGCCCTTCTTGGAAGGCAATGAAGAATTTTCATTTATCATGTTTCTCTCCAAAAAACTGTGGCTGTTGACAAGTATCAGAGAACTTGACTGCTTTCAAACATCACGTGTTCCTGGTCTCTGCTCTGAAACCGTGTGTTTTTCTGAACCAAAACTTTGTTTTATCAAGGGTAACTTTGATTTAAAAACATGAGCTAAACTGACAAATATTGCACTGCGAAGATATGTATTCTATACCTTCTTATAACATCTCTCAGGTCAGGATCTCAGATCCTAGAACATGAAAGCTTACTTAAACTTTCCCCTTTTGTGAAGGAAACAAAATGTTAAAACTGAAGAAGTGAAGAGAGAAAACATTTACTGCCCATGGGATATCTGCAGCTTGAAAGGGAAATCAGTGAGACTGTGACATTCTGAATTATTTTTTTTTTAAATGTGTATTCCTGAACTTGCAGTATTTAGCAAGACTATTTCATTCCCAAGAGGATTCTTCTTTTTATCACACACATTGGTCTCAGCTCAGAAACAGTCAATGCCCAGCTTAGGAAGAGTAATTCTTTCAAATAATTCTTAAAAGAAATTTATCACTTGCACTCACTTGTTTGCCTCATTCTTGGTTTGGTCAGAGGTAGAAAAGAGGATCTTCAGGCTGAAAAGGAAGAAACGCAAAACAGATTAAAGAACTATTTGCAGTCACCCACATGAAAAGCACATTGGCTTCCTGCTATGTCCCCTTAGACACATGATATTCTTATAAATTTACATGCCCCCAAAAAAGGTACAGAAAGTATAGGTGAAGTCATTTTTTAATTCAACAGCTTCAGCTGAGCATTACTGAGCCTTATTCTCACCTGCAGTTATGTCTATCATTAGCTATTTCCAAGTAAATAGAAGTACTCAGTTTATTGCCAGTTGTTGGTGTTAATTGCTCTCAAGTGACTGAAGGCAATCAAGTACTGATGAACCGAATGGCAAAAGAAGATGATTTATATCATTCTTTCCCTTTAAATAAGATATAAGTAAATGAGAAAAATAAAGCAAAATATCCATATCATCCATTTGAGACAAGGAGAAGACCATCAAGTATCAGCTAGTGTTATTATCATATGACATGGCTGAAATAATTACTGAAGCTCAGTGATTTATTTGTTTTCTAGTGCTAGAATACAGTGGGAGCACAAGTCTCAGTGATTTACAATAGGGTGTATGTTCTTAAATTCCTACTGAAAATCCAACTGTCATTCCATTTGTAAGCACTGGCAGAAAATGGGAAAAGGCAACATACTCATAAAACAGTATCATGTGACATTAGTATGTTTTCCAAAGGATGGAGGAAATGCTACTTAATAAAGTATATCTTGGCTTTTATTTGTTAGTTGGTAGCTATAATATTAACATTCAGGCATGGAGAAATACAATTCAGTGTCATTATTATAGGTCATATTGGCTCATTCAAGCTGGTATGGAACAGAACATAGATGGGTTTGTTTGTAAGGGCTGAAGGTGTCACTCAGAATAAAGAAGGAATAATTTCTTTATAATCAACACAGGATGTGATTGCTTCAGCTGACAGCTACAGGTGACATTAGAGAGTTTAAGAACTGAGCTAAAGGTGAAATCCTTCAGCTTGGATTTTTATTAAAACTAGTGTAAAGTGACATCAGATCTTTACTGCAAATAGAAGTTGCAGCTGCTGTCTGAATGTCTGATTAATTGTCATTGTTATTTAATCATCCTGTTAACTGATTCTACAGCTTGAAAAGAGCTCTCAAAAAATCCTATGTCTGATAAAAGATTGAGATAAGGTGATGCCTTGACACTAGAGTAGAGGACTATGAGCAGAGTCAGCTGGCCATACCAATTCTGGGCTAACTTCTTGCATGATCAAGAACCACTGGCTCCCAATCTACATATTAGAGGGCACATCTTAAGATGGAAAGCAATCTATTACTCTTATCAGTCACTGGCACCATAAAGCATGGACTTCAACTGATAATCAAAGACTACCTTGAAACTGCATTTATAGTAACAGAAACAAATAGTAAATAGTGAGAATTGTCCCTTGTTTGCCAGTGTTAATAATGGTTTTGGTTTTTAGCTACAGGAGATGATATTGTCATGGGACCTCATTAAATAACTCATTTTCATCTTTCTCAAATCCATGTGCTTCCTGAAGATTTGTTCCCAAAACGTTTCTCAAAGTATCTATCTAGTGAGGATCTCTCAGTGGTATCTCTTTATGTACCAAGTCTCAGATCTTTACTGCCCCTGGAAAAGGCATTTGCAGTTCTGTGATGAGTAGCCCAAAATTACTTTATGTATCAATTAAGTTTAATCAGTGGGTCTCACTTGATGCAAAACCTGCAGTTCTGTGTTTTTTCTCTTTACCTGAGTAGTGCCTGGAGGCCCTCAGAAGGACTGAAAAACTTGTTGGAAATTGATTTCAGTATCTGGAGGTGCTGCCAATAGCTGTTGAAACATTTTTTCACTGCTTTTTCCCATGCAAGTGTGAAGGACATGCAACTAAAGCCAGCAAGTGGGAGATTCAAAACAAACAAACAAAAGACAGTTTTTACACACAATGTATAAGTCATGAAACTCCTTGACACAGGACAATGACTGCTTAAAGGGTATGTAGGTTTAAGAAGACACTGACTATTACACTGAAAAGAAGTAAGAGGCAGGTATTAAACACACAGAAGCCATTTCTGCCTCAGGAAGTCCCTGTCAGCTGAGACTTTCTCAGAGCAGTTGTCATTGTATGATTCCTCTAACCTTTCCTAGACATTTGCTTTAGGCCATTCTTCAAGACCAGAGACTGACTTAAGACAGCCTCCTCTGTGATGCTCATGGGGTTGTTTTCATATGCAAAGTATAACAACAAATACTGGAACAGCTGCTTATGTCATGCCTGGGTTCTTTCCCTTCCCCAAAACTTATCAGCGCTGTAGATCAGGGGAGATACCCTCTAAGCCCAAGTGCTTTTCAGTTTCTAGGCTTTTCTTTCCTTAGAAGGAACTAAGTGGGAGGTCAAGCCCTGGTTCTGCCTTGGTTGTGTAACTGTCTTTAAATGTTTACCAAGATATGGCTTATCTCTAGCTATTCTTCTCTCTGTGTTTGCTTTTCTTACAGTTCACTGTTTAACTAAACAAATAGCCCAACAGTCATCCCAATGGTCATGTCAATATAATGTATTCATTAACTATTTTAGCAGCTCCTCATCCATCACTGTGGATACTGGAGCTTGACCTGGACATGGAAGCCATTGTCTTTAAGGACAAGCATCTGTTTGGTTTAATGTTCATTCAACTGAGTTAACTTGAAGTGATGATAAACACAGCTGTGTTTATTTGAATGTGAAAGAATATAATCTAAAACACACTTCAAATACATAGATTCAGGTCTTCATTTTTAACAATGCAATTAGCTACTCAAACAGGCTAACAAAAGAAGTAAGAGATTGTCTTCTTCCTGGAAACTTTGTGCCAATGTAGACAGGTATGGTTTACTCAGACATGTTATTCAGATCCAAGTGAGACTTGGAGGGAAGGGATGAAGGGAGTAATAAAATCAAAGCTTTATGTTATTCTACAGGTGACATTAGAATGAGTCAAACCATGACAACTTGTTAAATCTCCCATCAGATTATGTAAACTGGTAAAATCAAATGTTAAATAAGAGAGCAGGTATGATTGTCTTCCTCTATATTTCCATTTTGCTTTTACTTACCTCCTTCACAGTTCTTTTTGTCTCCTGTTAAATAACTGATCTGATAACATATTAATCATTTACATATGTTAAGTGTCTGGTCTACACTTAACACATGACTCCAAAAAGTTTTCTTTTTCAGAAGCCATAATGATGTTTTATAATATTTTCCAGTGATTTGACATTTTATTTCCTTGCAGTGCTTAATTCAAACACTTCAGTGTTTACACATTTTCAGGCAGCTGCTGTAACTACACTTCAACTCAGAAACAATATGTGTTACTATAGATGTATTTTTTGCAATAAAATCCCCCTTCATTACCTGTCAAGTTTAATAAAATAACCACAATGCTGGAGATAATTCCTCATATAATGACAGAAGGTTTCCAACTGTTTATATTTTTCTTGCATTGTGGAGTTTTCTGTAATTGCTGTGGTCAAATCTAGTTTTGAAACACTTAAAATGAAAACCCACATTTTCTTATTTTGCAGCTGCAACAATCTTCACTATTTGCTCTTAAATGTTTGCATGAAAAAGGCAGATCATCCTGCATTAGGCACAGGGAGTGCTCCAGGTTTAGCAGAACTAGAAATAACACTGCAATGAACTGGGGGGAACTCAAGTACACAGCTCCATATTCCAGGAACTGGGAGTCATCTCCTTTTGAAGAAGAGGATTACATGAATTGCTATAGTTCTAAAAACCAAAAAGGAAATAAAATTAGGACATTAATTAAAACACAGTTTGCTAGAGTCTCAAACTAAAGCCTGTTTTCTTTCTATTGTTAAATATACCATACATTTTTTCTAAAACAGTGAAAATATAAATACATACACCACAGCTGACAACACTTAATTACAAATGGCTCTGAAGTGCAAACTGATTCAATCAATATTCCAAAACATTCATACATTGAAGAAGATACTTACACTTACTCTGTAATGTAGTACAGCTAATAAATTAGTTTTATTTATATTTTTATGCTATTGTATGTGTTTTATTTAATAAATTATATATAAATAACTTATAGGATTGAATTAATTTTATTATCTAAATGCACATTATTATATAGTTATCATAAAATATATTTACTTGAGAGAGTCCAACGGAGGGCTACAAGGATGATTAAGGGACTGGAATATCTGCCTTAAGAGGAAAGGCTGAGAGACCTGGGGCTTTTCAGTCTAGAGAGGAGAAGACTGAGAGGGCATCTAATTAATGTCTATAAATACATGAGGGCTGGGCATCAAGAAGGCAGGGACCACCTCTTTTCACTTGTGCCCTGTGATAGGAAGAGGAGCAATGTATTCAAACTCAAGCACAGGAAGTTCCACCTCAACATGAAGAACTTCTTTACTGTGAGGGTTACAGAGCACTGGCACAGGCTCCCCAGAGAGGTTGTGGAGTCTCCTTTTCTGGAGACTTTGAAGACCCATCTGGATGTCTTTCTGGGTGATCTGCCCTAGTTTTTGGTCCTGCTCTGGCAGGGGAATTGGACTTGATGATCTTCAGAGGTCCCTTTTAACATTCTGTGATTCTGTGATTTACATGTTATTGCATTTATTTTTATCAGTATAATTGCATTCATTTTTTATAGAACAAAAGTAATGGCAAAGCTATGCAGGATAAAACATACAATACAATAAATTGCCACAACATCTCTGGAAAAAAAATAATATGAAAACTTTCGTCAAGCAAAGTGTGTCATGTGTAAGAAACGCAGACTTGACAGAGGGAAAATGTATACCCAGGGCCAGATACTCAGCTGGGATAAACTAGCAGAGCTACACTAGTGGCAGTGGTCCCATCACGGTCTGTGTTGCCTCATAGATTGTGCAAGGTGAGCATCAAATTAAATTGCACTAACTTTGTGTCAGGCAAATTAAATTACCACCAAGACTCATGAAGGATGAGCAATAGAAGAGTAGAGGAGAAAAAAGAAATTAAAGTAGGGGAGGAAAAGAGAGAAAATCACCTAGGAAGAATGAAGAGTTGAATACTAAATAACTCCACTAAAATCAATTAAATAAATAAATAAAAATACCTGAAAACAAAAAAAAATATGAGAAGCACTAGGTCAGACATACAAGAGAGCAACACAGAGACAGTCACACTCTGTGAGATGGGGAATGCCATCCACCATCCACTGAACTCAGCTGAATTTGGAGCATGTTCAGCATCTAGAAGGAATATTTAGCATTCACAAGAATAATAAGAATGTCAAAGGAGTAGTTAGAGATAAACCTGGAGAGGCTGGGTCAAAGAAACTAAATAACAAAAAAGGAAATAAAGTATAGAGGGAAAGGAGGGAGAGAGAACAGATTGAAGAGAGAGAAAGAAAATTATAGCTAGAAGAATTATAACCACAAAACACCATGACGGTGGGGGTGTATGTGTATATAAAAATATACACACAAACACATATACAGATGATTTTGTGGTGAAAAGTGGAAAAAAAACGGGAATGCAGGGAGGCAGGTTACACAAAATAGGAGAGAAAACCAGTGTAAAGCAAAGTGCTGGTGAGGGAAAAAAAGGAAAAGTATAAAGATGGGTGGAGGCCTGGAGAACAGCCCAGTTGTCAGAGCTGCAAAAGGAGAGAATGAGAATGGATGTTTGAAGAAGAGTTAGCACAATAAAGAAGTAAATTAGAGACAGAAGCATGGGATAGCATTCACTTACTTCAGAGACGAAGCTGTGCTGTGTAGATTTGTCACTTGGAAAATATTCTTTAGGAAAAAGCATTTTTCCCCTGTTCAGCCAAGAGGGGGACCAGCCTTGCACAGCAAAAGAAGTGGAGCTGCACTGTCTAATTTGCTGTTCACCCATACACTTCACAGTGGTAAGTTTTCTGACCAGAAGCTCCTTTCCAGCCATCTCTCTGCTTGTACATCTGACCTATATTTTTTAACCCACAGCATTTCTGATCCGTTGGCCTAAACAGGGCTCTCCATCTAAGTGAACCACTCAACCTTTTGTGCATGGCTATCTCCCTGTCAGCACCCCCAACACTGGGCCAGTGGAGACTGGGACAACATGATCTTCCACTGGTGTGTCACCAGAGCTGCAGCCCCCCTGGCTGCGGGACACACACGTGTTGGAATCACCAGACACAATGTCTGCAGGGCTGTGGAAACAGAAAGTCCCCGCCAGAGAGAAACACAGCTCTGGTTGCCTCCTGCAGAGCTCTGCTGTGCTGCGAGCGATCACTCAGGGTGTCCCTGCCCTGGATTGAGTCACTCATGGCCACAGTCTCTCAGGGGTGTCCCTGGCACAGTGTGGGTCACCCATAGCCACACAACCTCAGAAGTGTATGTAATTCTCCCTCAGCAGCACCAACCCTCTTTCCTAAATACATCTGCTGAGGAGTCCATGGGCTCCTCCAGCTGCCCAAGGAGCTGGCGTACTTGGAGGTGCTCACACTGGTGTCAGCATCATTGGAAACTGGCTGTGGCCCCAGCACAGGACAACCCATGGCCTCCTCCTGCTTCTGTCACCTCCGCAGCCTCCTCCTGCCCACACCCAGCCACTCGTGGCCAGCACAGCCCCTGTAAAATGGCCAAACTGAAGAGCAGAATAAAAAAACACACTTTTCTCCAGGAATTAAGCAAAGGGACATGAGGCCGGGTTGAATTGCGAGCCAGCTCTCCCAGTTCTACCCTGGACACTCAGTTCCTGCTGTGTTTTCACAGGGACTCACCATGGCCCATGCTCCAAGTCCCCTGAACAGCTCAGACTCATTCCACAATCCCAGTTTATGCCCCATGGCCTCAGGAGAGGTTGCTATGAGGATTTGTTAGTGTTTTTTTATAATCTGAAAACTTAGAAATTAATTACCTATTACTAGTATTTAATCTTAAACTAGGATGGAAACTATTTTGTTATGGCTGATGTACAACACTCCGAAGCTGCCAGTGTCACATATGATGTCAACTTCTTGGCTAGAGGGAAGCATTTTGAAGCAGGCTCTGAAATGACAATTTTTACTTTAATAATTCATCACAGTTTTCTTCATTGTCGCCTTTCTTGAATGATCACATTGTTGGGATAATTAAAACAATATAAAATAAGTGGGATGAATAAATGTGTTTTTCTAACAAAAACTGGCACTGAACAAGAGTATTCTTTTGCTGCATAAAGCAAGGGTGTTTATAGCAGTACAGATGGCTTGTGATTTGACCCTAATTTAGGTTTCTGGCTGAACTGTACTCTGTATCAACGGGAATCATAATTTTAATACCAGTCTTGTATTTAATTCCAAAACTGTTGGAGTTGTGTATTTGTTTACATATTTTGGTACTAGATAAAATCTCAATGACAGCACATAAACAGTGTTACTATTTATTTTTCAGTACTAACAAAATTCATTTGGACTAAACTGATTTTCCAAAAGGGTTTTTCAGGGGTTTGTGGGTTGTTTTTATTTTTTTTTTCTGTTAGGGTTTTTTTTTGCTAGCATTTTAACTTTATTACTGTGTTGCTGAAAATGCTGGCTTTGCACTGAATACTGCTCTCACTTCTTGTGTCCTTCTGTGTAATAGACTTTTAGTTAGCAAATACATTTTGAAAGTAATGGTTCCAAGTACTGATACTTGCTTAAAATCTTACCTTTTGGGGAAATACTTAGGGGACAGAGCATCCTGTGGAAATTTTCTTTTCTTCTTTTGTAAAATACACCAGTTCAATAGTTCTACTCTACTATTTTGTTCTGTTGTTTTTATAGACTGATTATTGCACATAGATAGATGATGGGGATATATACCAGGAAGTAAGGAAACCCGCTTAAGCTGTAACATTACTGGTACAAGAACAACTGGGTATGACTAAGCTATGAAGGCTAGAAATAAGCTTAGGTTAGAAATTTTAAACATCAGAGAACTGAGGTTCTGTCCTAGCTTTGCAGCAGATGAAGGGAAGAAAGGGAGTAGGCAAAAAGATAAACTTATTTTAAGATACAAACTGGCAGAAAATTTTTACAAACCGAAGAGGTGTCTTACAGGAGGATGCAGACTTTTATGTGATAAATGACATGGGGTTTTTCCGTGCTAGTAATTTACAATTTAAAGCACAACAGGTTGTGAAAAGGGCCAGGACTGTTCTGAATATGAACTAGGAGGATCTATCTTCAAGCCCTTTGATCTTTGATTTGCACACCCAAATGAGAATTTGAGGATGACATTGAAATGGACAATTGAAAAGCTCTGATTCAAAGACTTGTGAAAAGGAGGGGGAAATAGAGAAGCTTCAGGGCAGACATGAAATGTTAGTTTAAAAACTGGAAAAGCAGCAAGAAGTACTTGATAAAATGGTGCCTTGATAGTGATAAACCTACTGTTAATTGTGTCCACTTTGCACTTTGTCTTAGGTGAGGAAGGGAAACACTTGTTGAAATTCTAGTAGTAAAGATAAGCAAGAGGAACAGGGCTCTGAAACCACAGATCTTTTTATAGATCCAGAGGATCAAGAAGACTAGGCTTTTTGCCTATCAGCTGTGGCACAAAGTTGAGAGGAGGCTTTTCAGATACCTCTCAAATCAGGAAATATTTAGGCAAGTTTTAGGATGTATTTTTTGTTCCAGAAAGTGAAGTAAACAACTAATAGAATGCACGCCTACACTTATATCTGACCATTAACTGGCGAGAATGAACTACCAATTTCAGGAAGACTAAACAATAAAAATGAAGGTTCATGTTTTTTAGGAAAAGAGTAAAGGAAAATACAAATATAGGAATTCAAGGAAGCACATTTCAGTACCTTCATAGTGTATGTTCTATTTTCCCTGAAAATTAATGTAGGAAAAAGAGTTCAAAAGAGCTGACAATGTATTTAACATTCTGTGCTAAGAATATCCAGTATTGCAATGAGGAAGAAGAAAGAAAATGTACCAAGATCTCTCCAGGAAAATTAAAAGCTCTCTAGCATCCCTAAAACAGAAGGAAGCATCCCAGTAAGGCCAAACGACTACCAGTATTAATGGCTTAAGGATATGGGCACAATCCACAGAATAAAATTATTCTTGCTCTTGTTATATTAGAGGTTATCAGAAGTAGTGCTAGCTGAAATATGAAGTAGAGACCATTCATAATTCTCTGTTGCACTACTTCTGTTATAGGGCTGGAGAAGAGTATTTCAGAAATCATACCTCCTCATCCTCCTTACATATACTGTATCAGTCAGACTCTAGAGACTAAAGGAAAAACAATTTGTCACATATAAAAACTCCTTGTTTTAAACACAGGCATCAAGGCTCGTATAAAGAGGTACTACCATTTGGAAAACTGTCTAGTGTTTTCTTAAATCTACTCAAGCAGACAGTGTGGAGTCACTGCCACTTGAGAAAATTATGCAAATGTCTTACCCAAACACTGCTGACCATAAACCATGTACTTGTACTGAGCTCCTTTCGATGAAGCACAGTGACTACACTTCATTAGCAAAAATTCAAGTGTAGGCATGTAAACCCCATAAACGTTTGGCATGACTGGGCTAGAAAGGAAAATTCCACCATTTGCACTCATCTGAAATTTAGCTGTCTCCCATGAAGCACAAAGAAGAATAAGACAGCTGCTAAAATAATACATGCAAATACTTACTGGCCTGTCCTCCAGCTTGAGGAATGAGTCAATTAATGTTCCCAAACAGGTAACTAGGTTTTGGTTTTGGTTTGGTTTGGTTTTTTTTCTAATCTATCCTGTGTTCAGTATTTCTTTACAAGCACTGAAGTGAAATGTCTTAATGTACAGAAATAAGCATTTGCACTTCAGATGAGCTTTCCACCTGCTGATGTTAGGGAACAGTAGCAGCCTGACTGAAAAACTAAGTATTCTTAAATACTTCTTCAGAAGTTTCATTGAACCTAACCAGACCACTTCCATGAGTAAACTCAGTGAATAAGAGATTTACAATTGGCACACGGTGAATTACCTGTCAAAGGTTCAATCTCTTTTTTAAAATGTCTGAATATGAATCTCAACAGATAAAACACAGAAAACATTAGTGTAACTATAAAAGAAAATAAAGCTTCAACAATTTTTTTTTAAGTGAAGATTCTGCTTTTGGATAAACCACAAATCAGCGGACTGACCACTGCCACACCATGATCTCTCAGATATGCCCATTGAATGCAATCATTTAAAGGAATTTTACATGTGAAAATGACCTGTTTCTCATCCTTACCTGTGTGAGTTCCTGCCATGTAACTGCAGTGTATGTAATAACATGGACACCAACTGTGGGCCTGATTCAGAGGTCCTAACTGCCTACAGTCTTACTGAATTAGGTGGGAGCTCTAAGTTCTCAGTAGCCTTGAGAATTAGACTGATATATCCCCACAGGCAGTCACAAAAAGGCCATTCTGTTACAGATGGAAGTGTTTATGATATTAAATGTATCTCTGTCATTTAAGGTCTGGAGAACTGGCATTCTCTTTTGCAGACTACTATCCAAAACTTTCAGTTATATTTTTAAGTTATGGAATTGGAGCACAAAGTGTTGAAGATAGGTAGAAGTAGTAATATGCATGTATTTTTCTAATGGAAAGCAGGAAATACCAAAAGTATCTGTCACATCAGTTACAGATAATACCAAGCAGCTATTCCTACCAAGAGCCATGCTTCAGAGCATGTAAAGTTTGATAAATTTCTTGCTTTCTTAAGCTCAGCAAGCAATTCCTTTAAATTAAACCATTTTGGCTGGCCAAGTCAGTATGTGCAACTCCAAACTTCCTTGCACAACACACCATAAATACACTAATATATTAAGCAACATTAAAATAGATAATTAGTTCATTAAAAACTAGAAGTCTGCCTAAGTTTTTACCCCTCATTCTTTTCTTAAAGGGACACCAACCCTCTCCCAATTTCCCTATTCCCATAGCCAAAGCTGGGACTCCACCAGGTTTCATAAAATGGTTAAATGTAATGCAATGTTATTGTAACATGACAGTGTTACCGTTAGTGAATATCTCATTTACATTTGTTGTGCACCTTCAGACTGTCAAATATTCAGCACTATAGAAGTATGACATATAATAATGACACTGTAACATTAGACAATGTCAACCTCCTGCTTCAAAATCCAATTCTGTCGTTTAATGTCAACAAGATGCAACATTACACCAAGTGTTTACAGCCAGCAGGAGCCTGGGGAACTGCAGGTTATAAGGCAAACAGCCCAGATTAGAACTCACCCTGTACAAATAAACACAGATGAAGGACTGCAGTGTGGCTGAACAAAACTACTTTTGAGGCAAGGTCCTGTGGTGAGATTAACTATAATAATGCAAAAACATAAAATTTGTTAATACCTAATAAATCAGTAATGAAGGTAAGCAGGGAAATTACTTGCTGCTATCTTGAATTAGTGTTTTAAACTGTGGCTAAAATACAGATTATCTCATAAAGCAGAATAACTAGTGAATGAGTAAATGAACCATGTAGTAATAATGCTTGTTTCCCTGCATGTTAAACCTCCAGCAGAGAAGTGTTCAGATAAGCTCTCACATACAGCAAGTGAAGTCTCTACCATTCATCAGCAGACTGTGATTGCATCTCCCTCATGACAAAACATCATACGGTGCAGTTTAGCTCTCTGTCAGGTGTGGATTTATTCTTTACTAAGAAAAACAAACAAAGCATAAACCTTAGGGTTATCAGCCTGTTAATATAACTTAACATTCCAGGCTCTCTTTCAGAGTCTCCATTACTATCTTCTCCACCCCTTTTCTCTCCCATAACATAATGGTGCTGAAGCATGTCAGTGTGAAGTGTCAAGCTAAAGCCTGCATTGGAGAACTAATTCTTGTTAAGAGAAGAGTTTTGCCTTGCTTTTACCAGCTATCATCTAGAGAAAGCTCTCATGGTGTTCCTTTTATGCAACATAATCTTCTCTAACAACCAAAAGATCTTTTACTGATTGGAAAACCAAGGAAAGATTTCCTGTCTTACATAAAACAATTAATTAATCTCAGAAGAGAGGCCTCCAGCTCCCCCTTTAATTAAAAATGCATGAAGGAAACTCCATGAGTGATCTAACCACCATCTTGTCTCTATTGCTCCTGCTCTGCACATTTTGTCTTTGGGCTGCCTTGAGAATTCAAAACATAAACTCACAACACTGGATCTAAAGTTGTAAGTGACCTTTTTTTTTTTTTTCCACTGTGTCTTTAAAGGCAATAAAAGAATACACTTTTGTGCATAAATACATCTTCTAACCCTGCGTTACACAAATGTAAGTACAAGATAAACGTTTTCCTGATTCCAGGTCTCTATATGTAGGCCTTTGCCAAAGTATCCCTGGACTGAAAACTGATACAGCCATTGGCCATACAGCCTGGGGAAACACCCAAATATCTATCCTCTTAATTCCAAATTAGAGAGATGTTAGGGATTCATTTGGCATCTAGCTCTGCAACCAGGATTTCTGACTTCAAGCATTGCCACTTCTTGTCTTGGGTTCGAAGCTTGGTTTGCATGTCCTCCCACATGTCATACAAGGCTGCTGGATTGCAATGAATTTTTTCATTGCTGGAGTTCTACTCCTGTGTGCTGCTGAAGATGTGAACTGCAGTCTCACCTGATGTTGGTGTTGCTGTTCTGACAGTCATTTGGGGGAATATTTGCATCTTTCCCTTTGCACAACAGGATTCTGAGAATTTTTATAATACAGAAGAATGGGCAGAAATCTTATCCAGTATGATATTCCTAAGAAAATACACTAAGCACCGTTATTTTTACTTTTTATGACTATACAGGTGTCATAAAAGAAAAATCTGGTATTTTTTTTATTTGCTGGATCTTCCTTGTATCATGGTCACAATTTGCCGTTAACAACAGAAAAATGAAGTCAGCTACAGCTTTTTGGTTCTCCTTCAAATCCAAAGAATAAAAAATTTATGATGCTGTTCTGGATTCAGTCCTAAGCATACATTCTTGGACTTGTTTTAAAAGAATTCTTTATTCCAAAAATAACTCTATTCCAAAATTTTTGATTCAGTATGTGCTGCCCATATTAAAAGCTTAAATAGCTTTTAAAAGCTTAAGCTCTACATATATCCTTTGTTTCAGAAAGGTATTGTGCAGCTTTTATTGCCTCTGTAACAAATAGGTTGATTAAAACAAAACTTTCCAAGGCAGACTTAAAATGTGATTCATGGCATAATGGCTTTAAAATCAAATTCTGATCCGATGTAAGTAGATGCACCACTAAATTCTTTGTAACTATGACTCATTCCAGATCTGAATCTGGCTCTTTGTTAGAAATTGAAATCTTGATACCTCCATTGCTGCAACATCAGCCAATTTTGTTTCCTCTGTAACTTTTAGTGGCTCCTGTCTCTGTATTTTAGAACTGTCTAAAATTCAGCACCATAGAAGGGTGTACAACTTCTTCAGTCATCAGATTTTGACAAGGAGTGTCTGGCCTCATCTGGTACAAACTTGTGAGATCTTTGTCTCTGGAACCATTTCTATTAAAAGATCTAAAAATTTAAACAATAGGTCCTTCTTTTACTGGCCCTGGAGTGCAATCCAGACCTCTAGTTCGTTGCTTAGGGTTATGACAAGGTGTTGTGGAGAGTTATGCAGTTCAAAAATCACATGCTTTCACAGTAGCTTTCTCAATAGTGCTCCAATTTAAACATCTGTATTAGGCAACAGGCTTCACCATGCATTCAACAAAGACAGATATTCCTTCAGAGTGTTTCCCTCCATTGATTTCAATTAAATAGTTGAAGGGAAATGTAAAAAATACCTCTTGTGAAGTGGCAATCCAAAAGCCTCTCTCTACCCACAGAAGAGCTGCCCAGAGGTAGACCAGATGGTGATGGAGCTTCT
Organism: Chaetura pelagica; assembly: GCF_000747805.2. Taxonomy (NCBI): domain Eukaryota; kingdom Metazoa; phylum Chordata; class Aves; order Apodiformes; family Apodidae; genus Chaetura; species Chaetura pelagica. Next base: position 7,117,392 of record NW_009952893.1, on the reverse strand, counting down.
CTGGAAACTTTCTTCTCCCATTTGTTAGGGCTCCAGAGCCTGGAATTCCCACCTTTTCACCAAATCTGTGTTATGCACATAAATATAGCCTTTCCAAGAAGTTAGCACTGGCGAACCACTGGCCTTTAAACCCAGCTGTCAGAGGAGGCTGTGGCAGGCCCTGTCCTCCTTAAAGTTGCAGAGCACCTGGCAGGCTTGGCCCTCCACATCTTCAAATCAGTGTTATCAAATACTAATATAATGCTATCGAGGTAAATAGGGGCAGAGAGCAGCTGATGATGTTTCATGTAGAAACACTGAATGGGAACACATCCCCAAAAATACGCCAGTGAAACACACAGTCCAATAGGGTCCCTGTCCATGTGCTCCCCAGTTCTGCCTGCATAGCAATTTCCTTGTGGGCAGCTGCTTCTATTTGGTTCTTTAGCCATAGCCAGGCATGAAAATAACCCCTCCTTTATGGCCTTCCAGGGAGCTGGTGGGGACTGTACCTGCCTTCACAGCAGGATTTAGACATCTCCAATCCTAGAAAGTATCTCAGAAATGTCATGTAATAAAGCACTGAGTTTGAACCATAAAGGACAATTCTTGTTGTGTTAGTTTTAAATAAATCAACCATATTTTCCTCATTTTAGCTTCAGAGCTGGATTTTATAAACAATAAATAATATCATATATATATAATTGTCAATTAGGCACTTTTAGCATAAAAAATATGGAAGGGATAGAGATCATATAGAATATATAAAAAGTATTTCAATATTTAGGTATGCTATTATGTATTAGTTTACACAATACCCTCTTATACTATGATTTATGAGCATTTTAAACTGTAGTAAAAATAAATGCTGATGTAAAGCTAAGATGGAAATAGCTAGAACTTCAACTCTGCATATTCCAACAGATTTTTCCCGTAACTAAGATCATGCACAGCAAAACTATTTTATGGTGCAACATTTTGAACTTCATATTAAATAAAGAACTGTGATTGTAACTTAGAAAGAAATACAGAAATAAAAATGCTACTGAAGTACTGTACTATTAAGTTAACAGTATTGTAAGAACTCTGGCTTCTGGAATTTCCTGAATTTTGAGTGTCTGACTTTTTGACTTGGTACTGCACCAAATCTAAACATTTATTTTTAATGAAAGGAGAGGGAAAAAACCCCACATTTTGTTTGGGGTTTTTCTACGTGCGTATGACTTTTTTACCACATCTTATAAATTGCCTAAGCACAACCCTACACTTTGTCTAACATAGAGATAAACTTAAGGAGGCTACCATAAAGAATAATCTGTCATATGCCTTATTGGAGAGCAGCGTGCTCCAGCCACCTAGAGCCACTACTCTTCACTTACATTCTATCTACTGCCATCTCTAACTTGCAAGAATTAGGGGATGCCATACTGCTCTCTAAAATTTAGTAGCTCCTTGCTCTCATAAAATTAAAACATAATTTTATAAAACCTTTAAAAACATGATACACAAAAGCAGACATACAGCTATGTGAATCCGCACAAGGTATTTATACTTGGTGTACCTGTTGGTGAATCCGCACAAGGTATTTATACTTGGTGTTACCTGTTGTGGTTTGACTTGGGATCAGCAATTAAACCAGTGACCTTTCCATTCATTCTTGTGTCTCTTGTCTGCTTAGACACAAGCTTTTCACAGCAAGGTCTCTATGAATACTTCTGATTAATACTAACATCAAGGCCACCACAAAGTTGGTCCATAGACCATATCCTGAAACTCAAAGCCTACCAGCTCTATAGATGATCCTAGCAGCTTTGAGAGGAAATGCATGCAAGCATAAAGGTGTTGTCTCTTTTTCTACTTAAAAGGTCCAATGCACAGTTACAGTGCAAAAAGAAACAAAACAAAAAAGGCTTATAGGCAGACTAACACTGGTCAGGCATATATTGTTTGGTCTCATTGACAATATCAGTGTAGACACATCTTACGTGCTTCTCCTGCACCTTACAGAAAGCAGTCCCAGCTTTTGCAGCTCAACAAAGTAAACGAAGAAACAGGGTCACACTTTGAAGAGAAGCTTTATTTTTGGGTGAGGATTAATTGAAAACACAAAAACCGCTTGCTCTTTTTCTTTAACTGGGTCTTAACATTATTGAACGGCTTCTGCCAAGCCTCATACATATACAGCTCAGATAAACTAAACTATCATTGTAACTTTTATTTCTGACAGATGCAAGACAATCTGAACATAATCTAAACTGAAATATCAGATGCTTCTCTCCTTGAACAGCATCAGACTCCTTACAGCAACACTGTGTGATCCTCAAATGTGCTTTTTTTTACCGACACAAAAGACATAAACCAGTCCAGAAAATGGTCTTGGAATCAGTTTATTGTGCAGGTCCCACTTACAAAGATACAATATGAAATATATCTGATGCATGATAAAAGAGCAAATAGCAAATGAAAACCAATAAATTGCTTGTGTTTCCAATTTAAGTAGTGTCCAGAGGTACCAGAGCCAAGAAAATAAGACAGGCTGAAAAGAAACTTTACGTGCACCACACAAAAGCTATCCTGGGGAGCCATATACAGTATGTGTGCTTCTAAATCTCATCCTATTTGGAAGAATTTAACTATGGATAAGCCTTTTTCTGCCACCCATATAGAAATCAATGCTGCACAGAGTACTTCAGGGCAATGAAAACAAGCCTGTCAAACAGTTGAACTGACAGACATGAATTAAACTAGGGATCCAAGTTTTCCACAGTACAAGTTTTATTCGTGCTCATTCCTATAGATGACAGGTTTAACTGCTGTTCAGTGACAGTCACTTTAATGTGAAATATTATTTCAGTTTTGCCATCTTATTTATCTAGAGTAGAAACTACACACAAGCATAAATGACAGGTATCGGAGAACCAAAGCAGTTTTTCTGAGAGCTCTTGAGAAACTGTTAGTCTGAGGAGGATGCTCACATCCATCTTAAACCGAGATCACTAATATTTTATTAGTGAAAACTAATGCTTTCCTCCCTGCCTCCAAGCATGTCAAAGTTCAGCCCTGGAGGACCACTGACACCTGGCGGTCATGTCAGTCCTTCCCAGCAGTTCCCGCAGCTGCTGGCAGGCAATGAGTGCCAGCTAAAGTGCAGAGAACACTGAGGTTTGGGGGAAGTAGAACTGCTTCATCAATAATTAGCCTGTACCCACAGGGCTGCTAGTGTGAATTAAACTGGCACATCTCTGGGAATGTAATTGCTCTTACATAGAACTAACAGATTTAAAAAAAAAAAAAAGAGGAAGGAAAAAGTAAAATATAAATTTTAAAGAAAGCTAAGTCGTGTATTGCATTTTACCATGACTTCGTCAAATTATATTGTACAGATGGCCTGACAGAGAACTACGTGCCAGGGAAGCATTAAATTAAAGGCCTTACTCTGTGTTTATGTATTTAGTGGAACTTCTTGCTTACAAATGCAAATGAACTGCAATACATAAACTACAAACTCAGTTAAAGATGCCAGCATATTAATAGTATTGTTGGATTAAACTTAGTCTAAAGATAATACAGCATTTCTAAACAAAGGCCATTCAATTAAACAAGTTCTGGAGAACAACTGGGTCATGAAATAGAATTATATAAAACTGTCTTTTTGACAAATAATTTTTAAAAGGCATTGTTTCCTAGGTCTTCTTACACTAGACAACTAACACAATATTAATTACAAACAGGAGTATTCAACAATTTTGCCTATTTTAATATCTGTTAGATGGTGAGACTACCCAAAAAGAAACTGCCTCATTTCTCTCCAGTAAACTTGAGGGCAGATCTTCTGGACACTCAAAAGCAATTGCGCAGAGAGACCACAGCCACCAGCACTGGATCTAAAATGTACTTAGGCCTGCTAGTGATGGTTGTTGATAGACAAACATTTAAAGCCACGTTTTGCTTGTAGCAGTTATCTACAGCTTCTAAATGGAACTCTGAGGAGCTCAGATATTCATCAAGAATAGAAAAATGTAATTAAACTGTCACGAGAATTTTCAGTGTTTCCCAATTTCATTATTGCTGCAAAATCATTCAGAATCTGATTTCAGGTAAATGTGCATTTCTCATTTTAACAGGAGTTCAGTTCAAATCTAGTTAAACTCTCAGCATCTGCTGAGTCGTGGGAAGTAATCAAAGTGTTTTTCTACTCCTTTCCTACATGATACAAGAGTGCAGCTTTGCACAGAATCTGCAGTACAAATTATCTGTCTCCAAACTGACCTGTATTTTTCACTTACCATGAATATGACACCTCTCCATAAGTAAGCAGATTGCTAAATTACAGTTTCACCTTCCATCTAGGATACCTAACCAGACTGAAAGATAATGAACTATTTAAAATAACTTTTACAAAATGCACTGTTGTGCATATGTTTTCTAGTTGGCTGTGGCATGTTGTGGGCAAACATTTCATTGAGGCACACACATTTGCTACCATAACCAAGTAGTGTGAAAAATATTACTAGTGCTCAGAGTGGAAACAAAAAAGGGTACATGGGACACTAATGTGGAAACAATTGTATCCAGCCACCCCAACAAAACCAGGAAATGTGCACCAAGATAATGTAGGTTTGACTCAGACAGGGCTTGCAGTTGAGCTGGGTACCTGGCTGACCAAATGCTACTCAAAATACTTGCAAAAGACAAGTGTCAGGTTTTTCACTCCCATTTGTATTTCAGCTGAAGTTTAGCATCTGTTGATCGCTGATGCCTCTCCAGAATTTCACTTGCGTGGCCCACAAATCACAGATGTTCATAAGTATTTCAGGTCTCTTCCTGTACTACTGCATGAACACATCCTGACAAAAGTGGCTCCACAAAACTACTGTTTAACACATTCCTAAAGGTCCAACTACAAATCAATATACATTAATCAGTAGAGAGACTCTCACTCTTGTACATGACAGGTACAGAGCCTATGTTCCACTTAAATCCTACTTCAAGCTTTTAAAGTAAGTGCTATTTTTATTTCAACCATGTTGATTTCTGCACAGGAATGCATTTCACCCACAGTGAAAAGCTGTTACACTGTTGCATATCTATTAAATAAAAGCATTATAATTAGTTCAGCTACTGGGTAAAGGAGACAATAACCACTTCAAAAAAGCACTGTCATAACTCTTCTAAGTCCTCATCTGAAAAGAAAATCTCTTTTTTTCCTTTGTTGCCCCCCCCAGTATATATTTTCCACAAATATCTTGGCCTTGCCAATCCAATTATACAGCAGCAGGAGACAATTCCTGTGTGACAATGTTCTAATTTACAAACATAACCTTTCTTCTACGTTTATATTTCATTTGGGACATACTCCTGGTGGGTAGAGATGCCTTCTGCTCACCGACAGGGATGGAAGGGTCTAAATATAATTTTGCCTGGTTCTAAATGACAACATGATGTTGCCCAACCTCTTTCGAAGACACATGAAAGCAAGATAACCCATTCCTGCCAGCACACTGACCACCAGGGTGGTGCCAAGGACTCTGGGTGCCCTTTTCTTGGCCACACGGAAAGCTGTTGGCAGAACAGCAGAGATTAATATATTGTTGACATGTCCTAAAACTTTGTAAAATGCTTTCCTCTTTAGGACACGCTCATAATAGGCTTCCAAGTTGGGCCGCTTTCCGTTTCCCCAGTTTCTTCTTGCTAATCCCAGAAACTTCAGGCGATGTAAAGTGACAGCAAGTGATACATCTGCCAGGCTGAAGAAATCCCCACAGAGCCAAGGCTGATTTTCATCTTCTAAGCAGAAATAAAGCATAAAGAATTAGGAGCTAATGGAATACAAGCACAAGGAGAAGCCTTCATGGGATAACATTTAGTTTAGTGCTATTTAAAAATGCTGTCTAATAAGCATGACCCATAAATCAGCCACAATCCGACTTTAATCAATGAACATTTTACTAATCCCTGTCGATTATTCACATAACATTATAAAGACTTCAGTGCAGCAGTCTGGCCTACATTTGTTAAGGAAAAACAAGCCACATTTCAGCTCATAAATTAAATCCACACTAAACACTTATTTTGCTCAACTACATTTCTCAAATCTGAATTGAATTAAACAGAACTGGAAAGGAGGAAGGCAGTTTAGCTTTTACTGAAAAGCTGCTACTTGCTTGAAGAGTTTACAGTCTTGCTTGTGTCACTCAGCTCCATGACATACACTCAAAAACTGCTAATTTGCTGGAGACTTTCAAGTCAAAACAAACAGATGAGATGACTGACCTGCACCAAGCACACCAGCGTAGTGAGAAGATAGTTTGTCTACTACTCCTTCCTTTGTGCCTCCTAGACCCCAAACCATGGGCTTTTCACACAGAGAAATTTGAAAAATGATGGATATTGTCACTGCCCACCATTAGTCAGAAGCACAGATGAAGACCCCAGGCTCCCTCTCCAGTCAAATGAAAGAGGTGAATCTTCCAGGGATGGCTCAGGGTGGCCACTGCTAGGCAGCATCACAGCTTTAACTTCAGTGACCTGAACAACCACGCAAGGGATTATCTGTACTGACAACACCGAGAGCTTTTGAAACACAGAATATAAAATTTGGTAGTTAGCACAGCTGCCAGAATAAGTACTCTGCTATAGACCAGATATGAAACAGGACTATGCCATTCCCTCCTGATTTGTCACCTTTTGCAGTTCTTCCTATACAACAGGCATGCGAAACTGCTGGCATGAACATTCAGCAGTCCCTCTACAGAAACACAGAACTTCCGCAGTGTCCCTTTCAACTCATTTGCCACCAGAGGAAAGCAACAGTGTTGCACACTGCTGGTACCAGTCCGTTTAGACCAGTTATGCAGGTCTGGAAGAAAAGCCTCAGCAGAGAACAAATGTACCTATGATGCTGAAAGGATACATGGGGATTCATCCAGTGCATTAAGTAAATAAAATTATGGAAAGAAAGACCAAAGAAGCTACGCTGTGTGAAAGAAAGATGCCTGCAGCGGCAGCAGCATTAAGTGAATGAGGGATTTGAGCAGTAGCAAGAGAAGCAGAAGCTCAAGAGATTGACCAGGACCTGGCAGAAGCATTCTTCACAAACTCAAAAAACGTGAATACCTCAGACAAAATTCCAAGGGGCACCAAGTGTTTTACTAAATCCTGTAATCCTCTTGGTTTTCATAGGCTCATCAGTACTATACCAGTTGACTCCCTGGAAAGGCTCTTTAGTGAGGAAAGCAAAGGGGCTGCTGGATATGGTGACACTTACTTTGCTGATAAAAATCCTAACATCCTTTGTAAGTTAAAACATTTTCTGCAGGTCTTTCACTGTTGAGTCAGTAGAAAATTTAACCTGGATTTTTCAATTCCTGGTTAAAATCTACTGTCATGATAGTAACAGATATTACAACAGCTATTTGTAAAGCCAAATGCAAAGACTTATTTATCTGAGCAGATGTGGTTGATATTGATTGATGCTTCATGTAGCTCCCAGGAGAGTCATAGGAAGGATTCTAACTAGCACCACTGGGAGTTGGACCAGGCTTTGAATAAGCAGAAAACTAATCCTACTTAAATCAAATCCAACTTTCATTTGGGTGGACAGCTTGTAAACACTACTGCTTTTCAAGAGAGTGGGGAAGGGAGGCACCTTAATGATTACAGCACTTATCCAGATTGCTAATTCTGCATATACCAAAAATATCAGCAGAGTATTTAAACAAGATCTTAATAAATCTGTGTTTAAACATTAAGGTCACAACCGCCAGAGTGAACTCAGGCCTACAAATACAACATCCAGAACAACTTATTTTGTTTATAAAATACTGCAAAATTGTGCAGCTAATTATACTCACTATGCCAAAAATGTGACTAAGCACTGACAGCAGCAATAACCTAAACTTGTATTTAAAACTGTATTAATTCCTTCTGTGAAGTTAAATCAGCAAATGCTAAAAGATTCAATCAGATACATTAAAACCAGTCCTGTGATGATGCTGTCAACCAGTTTACTCAGTCTCCCCAAACATAAGCCTCAACAGGCTTTAGAAAGTATAAATCCTTACCTGGTGTTTCTTCGTTTCGCCGCTGCAATTCGGTCTCAACCTGATCCAAAACTTTTTCCAGTTCATCCAGTATTTTCTTTAGATATTTTATATTATCATGATCCAGCAGTTTAGACTGAATATAGATACAGGTTAGTGTTTTAATCATTGCACAGAGTACATCGTACCTTTAATTAGCTACTCCAGTGCTTATGTTGCAGAATGTGATTATTTTCACCACACAGTCAGCTGAACACAACTTGTATACTGGTGACAATTTAAGTAACAGGAGGTAAATATTAGAATTGCTAGATATTGAGGTTTGCCTCACCCTGCAGGGTGCTCAAGAGCCCAACACCAGTACTGATATGTACTTACCTTCAAAGTTAGTGGGACCAGTCCAATACTTCAGCACACACCTGAAGTGTGTAGCTGATCTGGGGTACAGACTGCTTCATGCCTTGTAGGGTTAAACCACTGCATGACACTACTGACAATGACAGGTGAAACAAAATATTTATATTGTTACAGGAAAAATCTGACACTAACAAGCTCTCGATAAAAGGGAGGGAACCACAAAGAGTTTTCTTACTTTAAGGCGCTTCTGTTTTGCTATATAGGCATCTTGAAGGTCTGGATTCTCTTCTGCAAGTTTCTTCAACTCTGATTCTGTGTTACTTATTTGGCCTGACACAAAAAAACACAGGAATGGTATTAGATATCCCAAAGAATCCATAATGCACTCCACAGGAACTGATCAATAGCTTGTGTAAAAATATCACACCAGATAAATGGGAAGTGGTACTTCAGTGAAGCATCAGCACAACATTTGGATTCAAAAACATGGTGTTTTGGAAAACTTAAACGCTGGATAAATTCACCCCACCACACCTTCTGCTCATCAATTTGCAATGAACTTTATAAAGTGCCAGGCAAGAATGAGGAATTCTTTATAATATGTTTCTCTTATCCAGATAAAATCACTTTTGCTGCCAAAAACTGTGCTAAATTGATGAAATTCTGCTACAAATACCTTAGGTCTCTGATAATTTTATACCTCATTTTCTGTGTTCCTAACACACCTTTCATGCTGTGAAAGGGCAGATAGTTCCATACTGAGATTTCCTGTAGGTCACATGCATAATTCCACAGCAAAAGCCTAAATACCACCGAATACGGAACCAAGGTGTTTCCAGCTAGCTAAAACGTGACACCAAGATCTGTGATCCCTTTCCAAAATGTTTGTTACAGATTATACGGACATTCTAAAAAAATATACATTATGTGTCTTAAAGAAGCAATTATATGAAAAATTTACAATAATTTTACTGATTTGCTATCTTGCCTCATTTGGGACAATCCTACATGTATATAGCCTTTTCTCTCCTTAAAATAGGACTTTACTTGAAAATGCTATACTTACAGACCCAAAATATCAAGAGATAGTGAATAGTAAGTTATCTGCTAAAAATAAATATTTCCAGTAATAGAATAATAATGAACTAAAATATAATTATAGGGCATGAATCACCTCTCCCTTGTATTTGATAATTAAGATTGGCTCCAATTAAGTCTTATAAATTAGACAGATAAAAATTCTTGCTAGAGAACAATGAACTCATTATTTCATATATATTCTTTGTTTCAACTTGACTGTGGAAGCCATCATTCAACACAGTATATGAAGAAATTGAAGGATCTAACCACACAACTAAAATATTACATATGCAATTAGTTACTTAATTAGATTTGGTATGCATAAACATAATACATAAGTGGCTGGTGGCTTATATCTAGCACTCTGAGACAGATCAGCTTTTTAAAGTTGAAAACTAAAGCAGACAGGAGAAGTCTGAACAAGCAAAGGAATTGTTTATAAACATCCATGAGCTATTAAAAATGCCTCAAATCAAGAAAAGCAGGCTATGCTTTAAGTATAAAAGATAAGAAAACATCCCAATTTAGACAAGAAGCAATTTTAGCTCTACCAATATGAACGTGTGTGCGCGAAGTGACAACAATTTATACCAACTAGAAGCTAGAGGGGCATATAGTGACACAAAACATAAGAGGGGCGTACAGAACACAAGACATTGTAAAGTGAACTGTAATAAAAGTACTATCACCACGTGAAAACAGAAGCACTGTCAATAATACCCACAGGTGAAGTACAATTGTTCAACAGACAGCACCTACATTTGGGGGAAAAAAACCAAACAGACACTGATATAAAAGAATAAATAATTCATGTTACTTCAGGGGGAAAAAAAAAAAAAAAGCTAATTACTCCCACTGAAATTACCCATTTTAAATCTCTCCCGATACTTTTAATGAAGATTTTATTTTTAAATAAACATCGATCATTGGACCAGCAACACTGACCTCTAAATATTTCGCAATGCTCAAAAAGGTTTCCAGCAGATAGAAAGAGAACTAATTTTGAGCTGATGTTTTCTAAATGTTAACTCATGCAACTGTAAAGAAAGCTGCCTGATTTCACATCTTACAAAATAACAGCATGACTAATAAAAGAACTGACTCACCCAGAACTTTAAAGGACAACACAGTTTGATGGAAACAGAACTTCTCCAACTAACACAGTATCAACTTCTGTGATATTATTAATTTTGTAATAGTACAGTTGTATTACATTTAAAAGTCTCTGCAGTAGCTGATTTTGTTCTACAGAGCATTCTAAAATATCATATAAAAAAAATCGACACGATATAAAGCACTGACATTGACCAAAAAAATCAGAGATCTCAGAACATGACTGTAAACAGGGAATCACTATCCAGATGTGTTCTAGGGATTTGATTCTTGTGCTAGAACTGTTTCGTTCTATCAAAGCTTGCCATGGTACAACGACTAGGAGGGATGTAAATTAAGAAAAAACATGGGCCTGATACCCAGTGATCTGGTCTGGCTGGCCTAAGTAACCAATTGATGTTTCAAAACAGTCCAATGTAAAATATAAATGAAAGCAAAAGATGCAGGCTGTTTCTTGGTGAAAGGGTTGTAAGCTTGCAAGCAGTTCTGAAAAGCTAAACTGAAGTCATTATCCACTGCCATCTAACAAGGATTCCCAGTCCAGTCCTATAGCTGGAAGTAATGCTGGAATCCTTGAACATCCACACAGTGAAAAAAAAAATCTGTTTGACATGCAAATGAACAGAATCTGCTGTCCAGTTCTGGTGCCCAAAACCAGGATAAAAAATTAAAAAAATTTAAAAAAATAAAGAGCTATGAGAACTGAAAGATTATTTGCCAAGAATTTTTCCGAGTATCGCTAAACACTGTTTACACTAAGTATTTCTGCAAACTACTGGATTCAAAAGAGGAGTTCATTTCAGGCGGTTCTCTGTTATAAAGAGGACTGGGCAACATATTCTGCAGTTATTTCCACTGCCCTTAGCTATTTTTTCCATGGGAAACTAGTATGTATATAAAAGTCCATCAGGTGTAACACCAAACCCAAGGAAGTCAAAGGACATCTTACTGTTAATTCTGTGAGACCACCATTTCATCCTTTATCCTTTTTCTATACAGTTGCATTATTTGTAGCTAGGATTTTGGTATAAATTCTGCCTTAACAATTTCCATTGGTCTGATAAACCCAAGCTACTTACTTACTTGTTCACAATTGGTTTTTTTCTCTCTACCCTTGGCATCAAGTTGACACAGTACATTCCTCAGACAAAAAGGACTCTGTTTCATTGAGGATAATCTGCATTTGCATCACTTTAATCAATTTAGTAGGTAAACATACTACAAGTTTGCAATGACAAAAAATGTGTTTCTTTCAGTGTAGTGGTTTGATGTAAGCAGCAATGGAACTGCTCCCTAGAAATACTTATATATGCATAAACAGGAAGATCAGAAAATAAAATACAGCTGTCACAGCTGCCATTTTCTGTTATGTACAAGAAGCACATTTTCAATCATTAGGAAAATTAATTCTGCAGACACCTCAAAAATTACACGTCCTCTTTCTTGTTTTCAAATGGTAACAGAATACAATAAAAAGTATATGCACAAATTATCAAGGACTGCAACTAAAACTGGAAATCTGTGCTCAATATTTCATGTGTAAGGTGCAGTGAAGACACAAGATGAATGGAATGCAACATCCTATTAACTGGGAGGCATTCAGAGCTATAGCAGTACATACTACGAATTCTGCTGGTAGCATAGGCTGGAATCATGGAGTCCACCGTCAGCTCGGGGTGCAGGATGCAGCCATGTGTGTAGGCATCCATAGGCAAGGAGTCTAAAAGCTCTCTATAGTGTTGCACCCTTGGATAATACATGCTTCCTTCTTCTGGCATTAATCTTGGTACTTCCTCTGCAATACAAAGTTAAAAATAAAAGTTAGGAAAAGAAGAATCATGTAATTGACCAAAAGCAGCATTTCCAAAGTTTCTTTGGTTACATTCGACCAGCACAGAAGTTGCAGTCACAGTTAAGAAAGCTTCAGTTGTTCCCACCATAACTCAGTGTTATCACAGCTCAGAGAAACATATATACATGTACTTAATTTTAAAGACTAAGTAATTCCAATTCCCATGCAATTCCCACATAAACGAGTATTTAGGAAGCCTTCAAATCAGAAAACTGGATTCAGCACCTATTTTGTGCTTCTAGGAAGGGGAAATCATGGCCCACAGCCTTTTAGTGCTCTCACCTTAGGGCTGAAACATTACTACAACTGCAATGCTGTGAAACTTGCAGTACAGGAACCCTACTCAAAGCATGATTAGAAGTATTCCTGCACACCACTAGGTTTCACCCTATCCTTGATCTACCTAGGCCCCAACTCCCCATTTGATGAAAGCACCGGCATTAAATAAAAATTATGTTCACCCAACAACGAAGTTTTCCTCATGCCTTAGAAACTGCAGTGCTAAACTCCTGAAACACAAAATGCTCCTCTCCACTCCTAAAAATCACAACTTCGCATTGCCTTGAAAAACTGAGGCAGCCTGTTTTCTGGCAATACAAAAAATTACAAAAGCCTACATCTGATCACTCCTGAGTTTTTTCTTCCTACTTTTTGCCTCTTCGTTCTGACTCCAAAAATAATTTACTTACCGTACTCCCTTTTTTTCTCCCCAAGCTTATCCTGGAATTAAGCACCTTTTTCTCTGTTGTTCTCACAGAGAAGCAGGCCCTGCCCAACAGCAACTAGTTGTGCAGCTCTCTGTTCAACATGTTATTTTTCACAGCAGTCTCACCTCGGGGTCAGCACAATGCAGGGCTGCCACTGCTGACTCCTATCAGTCCTGAAGCAGTGGTGGGTTTTCACCTACATCTGTTTGTAAAGGTGCTGGAAGGCCTTACATTCATTTTAAGGAAGTGAGTTTTTACCCCATACCACCAATTAGTGGGAAATCCCATTTACTTACAATTATAGACTTGCTTTGGTTGGAAAAGACCTTTAAGATCATCAAGTGCAACCACTTACCATGTAATGCCAAGTCCACCACTAAACCATGTCCCTAAACTGCACATTTGCACATCCTGTAAATACCTTCAGGGATGGTGCCTCCACCACTTCCCTGGGCAGCCTGTTCCAGTGCCTGCCAGTGACTCGTGAGACCACAAATATTCTCCAGTCCTGACCAAACCAACAAGCAGCGACACGGAGCTGCCCCCAAAACTGCTGCGGGCTACGGGTACCAGGGGAAGGATTCCCCAGCCAAACACCAGAGGGATTACCATCCACAAACGTTGCTTCAAGGTAATCGATAATCTGCGTTGCCTCACAAATGATGTTTTCCCCATGGATCAGGACAGGGACTTCCCCAGAGGAATTCAGGCGCATGAACCACGGCTCGTTGTGCTCGCTCAGCGGCAGGTTTACATCGTGCTCCTCACACTCCAGGGCTTTTTCAGCGATTGCCAAGCGCACCTGCAAACGCATCACCGGCACAGGTGACACCCCAGGGGAAACACTCCCCGGACAGCTGCGTGTCCGGCCCGGCCCGGTTCCCCCCCCAAGAAATAAAATCCCACTTGGCACTGCATCGTGGGAAGGACTTTGGCAGCTAATTGACTCATGAGATGAAGCTTTTAATCTACTTCTGCTTTGGCAAAGTCGCTGTTCTCCCTTTCCAGTTTGGGTACAACCAAGGAGTGTTACTGTACTGGTCATGCCCACCCCGCCTCAGCCTGCGCCTGGAGATGAAAAGAAGGGGATGCCCGCGGGGTGCGGGGACAGCCCTGTCTGCCCCTCAGCTTGTCCCCGCGCTGCTGGGAGGACGGTGCTCCCTCGGGGGAGGCCGCCTGCACCTGCAGCACCCCCGGGCAGCGCGGGAAGAGGGACGCTCGGCTGGCAGGGTCACACGGCGCCGCTTCCCCCTGCCTTTAACAGCCTTGGGTTTTTTTGTTTCCTCCCAGAACAGGTACTTCCAGTATGAATTTCGGGTACGTTGGCATCACAGTCTTGGGAAAATATAAAAATAAAAAATTACAATAAGATATCCCGAATTGCACCCGATGGGTATAAACACCCTTGCAAAATGCACTTAAGTTATAGCCAGACGAAATAAAGCGCTAGAATAACATATGCTTCTTTTGCCTTCAGATGCCTTCTTTCAATCTCAAGAGACAAGCCTTTTCAAATACTGGGTTTTTCTAGCCAAAAATAGAAAAACCGACATTTTTTTTTCCTATGCGAAGCAGCCTCCTGAGCAGCAGCAGCTGCTGACAAACCCTAGCTGGCGTCATCAGAAAATGCTTCCTCTGCGTCTTATCCTGGAGATAGTTCAGGAGATGCAATTGCCAATGGTACATCCATTAGATGAGCAAACTAAAAACCACGGTGAGATTACAATGTCCAGAATATTTTTCTCTTCATCCTGACTCTACTCTCACATGCAATTTCTATACACCAGCTGAATCTCACCATTAGTACCCTGATTACCTGAATCTGCTATGTCAAAAGCTGCAGCCTAATAACAAGTATATTTGATTTTAAGGGAAATTTTAACCAATGTTAAGCCAGGGAATGTATTAAAGTCACTGAAAGTGACAAGGTAATGAACGAATCTTGTAAATCAAAAGGGAAAACACCCAGAACCAGCTTCCAGCCCAGCACTGCTCATATGTGAGTGTGCACAAACACAGTCCCATGCCTTTCCCAGCAACTGCTCCCAGCTGGAGTCACAAACAGAAATAATCTCTTCAGAAGGGCAGGCACAACAAGAGGTGTCACAAATCCCAGCTGATAAGTAGTCAGTGTGTTACTGATGGCAAGTCCTACATTTTGGGGAATTTAATTGTAATTCTTAAAAAACCTGGAGACTGTGCTTAAAATTGATAATCAGGGTGCAGTTGATGGAATGAGGTAAGTGCATTATGATTGGATTTATTTCTCTCAAAGATCTATGTCCAAAGTAAGAGTACTGGAATACCCTCTTGTACACTAGGGCTTTAACCTACAACTCGCTGACATACCAAGGTATTCTCATAGGTACCTGGGTTGCTGTGGTTTCCTCCAGATAGATCTTACAGCACCTCAAGGCAAAGAACTGCGCATTGGATACATCAGACATTATTTTTTAAAAAGTTTACATGCACTAGACACTCAGGTATTTGTTGTGGTTTTTTTTCTTAATTTTACCTTTGAATCAAAATGTTGTCTTTTTGTCTGGTAAATACCAGACAGACCACTGCTCCATTTCCATTTCTCTTGTTTAACGAATTGATTTAATATCAAACATGGACTTCTGAGTTTGAGTTATGCTTTTTAATCTGTTTTAGATGCCTCTAAAGGCAATGAAAGGTATCTCTCTTCTGACAAAATAAGGGAAAAAGGACCAGAGCGCAGGATTTCCTACCTCCCCCCTCGGCCTCAGCTGTTCCCGCCACTGGCCACACGAGGCCTCCCTTTTCCAAAAATACGATGCAAAGACCTTCTCCATCCGGAAATGCTGGAGACGAAAAGGGGCTGAAGCCTTTTTCCTGACGACGAGCACATGTCTATCCAGTCATGTTTGCTCCCAAGCCTCTCTATCTTGTCGTACACGAAGACAAGCAAGCAAAAATACCAGGTTACAAAATAGCTCACAGCATCCTAGAAAACCTTGCTCCACATGCATTTGCACACAGTTTTACACAACCGAAATGAAAGGTAATCTCCATAAAGGTATTTTTTAATGTGTAAATGTCATTCATACAAAAGCAGCACAAGACACAAAGCCACACACCTGCAAATCTGACTGGCATCTTGGCACGTTCCTTTTGTAAGCAGACTGCTAGAGCTGTGTGATAGCTCCGTTTTCTTACCATACTCATATTCTTGCCCTGTTGCTCTACACAGCCTCACTAGGGCTTTTTCTAGCATCCTGTACATGTTTAGAAATATACATATACATACCCTGTAAAAGTGTGGGTTTTTTAATGCATCTATTTTTACATCATGGAAATTAAACTTTTACAAGTATTACTAATAGATAAGCATACAAAAATCAATTTAATAAGCTGATGTATCAATTCAGTCAAAGATGTGGAAATTAGTGTTCTGGCTGTTTTCTTCCTTACTTTACCACTCACTCCATGATACTGTCAGGAAACATCTAGTCCAGTTGTGTTACAAAAATTATTGCTGCCAGTAAAAAAAATTACGATTTTGTTCTTATCAGATAGGTTTTTTGAAAACCAAGTTTTATTAGATTACAGGTGGAAAAAAAGATTTTGCTTTTTTTCTACACAGCCAGAGCCATTATAGCTGCAAATTAGCTGGATTCTGTGTATGCATCATTAACAGATGCTTTGGTTCAGTTTGAAGTCCAGAACTGGCCCAACAGTGGTGCAGGAGTTAATGCTGTTTGGGAAAGTAAGATGGGTTTTATTCTGGACCTTCTGTCATCAATAGTTATTGGTTACATTTCAGTTGTGGACATTGCATTACTAGCAATGACATGGGTAAAAAAAAAAACCCACAGCACTGAATTCAGATACATAGGTGAGATTTAATATTGACACAAGAACGGTCTTTAATATGACTGACAAATCAGTTATGCAACCCTTCAGGAACAGTGAGAGCAAAGTTACATCTTGACAGTCACAGTTGAGACTATCTCTGCCCTAATTTAACTGTGTACAAAACCATGGAGGAATGCCAACCTAAGTAGTTCTAGATAGGTGATGCATATTCTCAAGAAATATAATTACTAAGTTACCATTTTACATCCAACAAAGTCCACCTATTAATAGAACTTATTTAGTCACTGTCAGAGTTACTTAACATACCATAGTAGGTTTCCTTCAGGGCTTTCATCATAGAATTCTGCCAAAGTTTCTACTAAATACTGGAGTCCAACCTCTTCCATGCCAAAGGAGTTTCATATGTCACTATTTCAGAAATACTGCTTAATAATGAATTTTTCTATCTAAAATTATTCCCAGTTGTTTTATAGTAAGCCTATTTCAAAATCATTAGCAGCAACTGCATACATTTCTAGTTCTTGAGATAGAACAAAAATATTAATTATTCCAATGCTATAAAAACTTCAACAGTTTTGATTGGAATAAATTTTCCTGAAATATAAGGCTTTTTAATCAAGCACAGAAATACGTTAAATATATTTACATAAGGTGGAAAATAAGGCAATTTCTTATCTATAAACCATAAAATCTTGGTATTATCATTTCAGATCTACCCAGTCTATCACTGCTCAAGCTTTTATATAAACAGCATCTTCAAATTATAAAATCTAACATATCAGCCAAATTCAAAAGATCTAAATAATGCTGGCTAAGGAACTCCATCATAACTGAGCTATTTGGAACAATTCTGTACTGTCACTTCACATGCTCATCTTTTCTCACGTTAACTTAGATGTGTAACTCACACAACTAAAACTTCTGTTAAAAAGTTCTCCTGTGCCCTGTGCCACTGAGCACAACACCCAGGTGTTGATCTTTATACTAGTTTTAATATAACAGTGATCACATTTTGTTGAGCAAAGACTGCAGTTGTTCTGTGTTTGCACAGCACTGTCTAGCTCATTGAGTTTTGGCTGCCCATTAAAAAAAATTCACATTATTACCACAGCACAAACAATTAATTTAAAATATAGTCTCTTCCAGCTATTGCCTGTGGCCAAAAAACGGTGTGCAACTTTGAGCTAGTAAAATAGATTACTTAGATGCTGAAACAAAGTCCACCAAAGCTAGTGAGGTGATTTGTACTGACTTCAATGGGTCATGTATCAGGTCTTAGGCCTGTTCAAATTCTACTACAATCACACTGCAAAATACAAAGATACAATAACTGGGATGACAACCCAGCACAGAAAGCCTTAAGGAAATCGAAGGGGTCAAATACAATTTTGTAAAATGTCCTTTGAAGACTCATGCAGTATTTTCTTTGACTGGAAAATAGTTTTAAAAGATCTTTCCTGAAAATTTCTAGAAATTAGATTCTTTACTTCCCTGAAACAAGACCAAAATGCAACCATTTTCAAATATTTCTAAAAATCTTAGTTACACTTTTTTATTTAAAATGTTGTGAAAACTTTAATAAGGCAATTTGTAAATAAGTTTAAATATTTTGTCTTTTTCAGTCAATTGCTCGCAAAAGTTATTTTAAAATATTTGTCACTGACGAAGAGCCATTACTTCTAACAATATTAACCATTAAGACAACAAAAAAACATAGTTCTTATTTAAATAAGGGAATTCTTATTTCTTCAGCCTTAACTCTTGCTGTTTATTCATACCCTTTGTGCAAGCCTGGACTAAAAAAACAAACAGTAACAGGAAAAATATTTCAATTAGCCTCCTTGAAATCTCACTGCATGAGAGATTTGGACATTCACGTTAGATCAAAGTCCAAAATTCTGCTTTTAAAATCTTAGGTCATGGTCAGTTTCAGAGCACCCTGTGCCAGCACAGCAATGGGAAAGAAGGCTCTTCTGCCCTCTGCCATCCGTGGGCAGAAACACCATCACAGGAAAATCATCAGGGCAGCTGGCTAAGCTGGTTCATGATTACTCATGGAGGGGCGGGGGTCACAAGCATGGGTAGAGTATTTTCTCTTACTAAGTAACATTTTTTTTTCCCCTGATCTAAGATATACAAATTATGCACCAGTATTGCAATGTCTTATAGTATTATCATTATAGTACAGCAGAATTAAAAAAAGGAAACTGTGGTGGTCAGTTATATCAACTTACTGTATTTACTGAATTTTGAAAGTGGATACATTTTCATGAAGTTTCACTTCTCACTACATCTGTATTAGCCAGCTGGAATTTTTATTCCTGCT